>NC_091963.1:112291167-112401167 GCF_031021105.1 Erythrolamprus reginae
AGTAGCTGAACTGCTCTTAACTTGATTAAGTATCTGTTAGAGCTTTAAATAATTTATACAGATAATGTTGTTGTTGTTGTTATTATTATTATTATTATTATTATTATTATTAATTAGATTTGTATGCCGCCCCTCTCCAAAGACTCCAAATGTTGGCTTTCAGTAGGTAATTGAGAGTTCAGACAGGAAGAAAATCTGTAATTCATGTTGGCTGTCTAAAATGCAAATATATTTAGAATGACATGATGTCAGCAGATAATGGAGGTTATTCATAGTGCTCTGGATGGTGTAATTCCTTATGATGCTATTACTACTTTCAAAGGTGCCAAGGTCCTCAAGCTAGCGGAAACTCTGACATCATAGTAAACATAGTAAACAAGAAGCAAATTTTGATAGGGAGATTATATGTATGAAATTATGGTGAATAAATGCTTGATGAAAATATACAAGTGTACATCTCTTAGTTTTTAAAGTGATATTAGGGAAACTATTCCTATGGTTTAGTTTTAAAATGGCTGTTTTCATTTAAATTATTATCAATTACAATTTTATAAGTACAGTGATACCTCGTCTTACAAACTTAATTGGTTCCGGGACGAAGTTCTTAAGGTGAAAAGTTTGTAAGACGAAACAATGTTTCCCATAGGAATCAATGGAAAAGTGATTAATGCGTGCAAGCCCAAAATTCACCCCTTTTGCCAGCCGAAGCACCCGTTTTTGCACTGCTGGGATTCCCATGAGGCTCCCATCCATGGGAAACCCCAACTCCGGACTTTTGTGTTTTTGCAATGCTGCAGGGGAATCCCAATAGGGGAATCCCAGCATCGCAAAAATGAGCGCTTTGCTGGCAATAGAAGTCCGGAGGTGGGGTTTCCCAGGGAAGGGAGCATCAGTGAAATCGCAGCATCACAAAAACACTGAAGTTCTTGAAACCACACCTCCAGACCTCTGTGTTTTTGTGATGCTGAGGCTCCCCTCCATGGGAAACCCCACCTCCGGACTTCCGTTGCCAGTGAAGTGCCCGTTTTTACGCTGCTGGTATTCCCCTGCTGGTATTCCTCTGCAGCATCACTAAAAACACGGAAGTCCGGAGGTGGGGTTTTCCATGGAGGGGAGCCTCAGGGGAATCCCAGCAGCACAAAACCGGGTGCTTTGCTGGCAACGGAAGTCCGAAGGCAGGGCATCCCAGCGGCGGCGGTGGGTTTGTAAGGTGAAAATAGTTTGTAAGAAGAGGCAAAAAAATCTTAAACCCCGGGTTTGTATGTCGAAAAGTTTCTATGATGAGGCGTTTGTAAGACGAGGTATCACTGTATTAGAAACACATAAATAGAATTTGCTGAGGGAGGGGTGGCATAGTGGTTAAATTGCAATACTGCAGGCTAACTCACTGCTCATTCCAACAGTTCAATTCTTACCAGCTCAAGGTTGACTCAGCCTTCCATGCTTCCAAGATCAATAAATGAGGACCCAGATTGTTGGGGGCATTATGCTGATTCTTTAAACCATTTAGAGAGGCTATAAAGCACTATATAAATCTAGGTGCTATTGCTATAGCAATATTAATGATCCAAAATATCGTATTGCAAAATTGTTTGCCTCAATTTTGCAAGGGGAAGTTCAGTTAAATCTGAATGATACAAAGACCTGTGAATAATAAAGAAAAACCTGACATAAATTTTTGATAGCATTTATGAATTCCTCTAAGCGATACAATCAAATCAACAAAACAGTGAAGCTAAATGAATATGATAAACAAGAAAAGCAAAGTTCCATTCTCCTCAGCCAAATCCTACTTAAACTCAGTAATTGAGTTCTTGTCTTCTAAATAAAAACAGTGTCGAGGTACAGTATTATAGAAAATAATACTAATGTATTTACAAACATAATCCAATAATAAAATTTTATTAGATGCTTGAGTTAACAGATATGCAATAATTATAATTTTAAGAATACTATATAAAATAATTAAATCAAACCAATAAAAGAAATAAAATGCATTTTATGTATGCAATTATTTTTTTAAAATGCTATATCTGTTGGGTTCCCCCTTATTCTCAGATCAATTACCGTTTTACTATCAGAAATTACATTGTTTTCTAGTAGGACCAGAAATACTGTATAACTTCTGAAAATCAACTATATTGACATATATGGACAATAATACTTATCCTCCATTTAAGATATACAGTACTGTCAAAAGTTGAAGCAATTTTTTCAAAATGTTTCTTTCAAATAGAGAGCCTTAGATGAATCAAAATCAGGAGGTTTTTTCTTAATTTCAGAATTCCTATAATAGCGGACTGAGTTCAACAATCTAATAAGACTCAGTCCTCCTGTGTCCCCCACTCTCAAGAATATTGTCATATTGAGGTGAGGTCACTGAAGGTCTACCAAAATTTTTACTACCACACTGTGGGCGTGGCTTATGCAGGACGGCCTGCATTTTCTTTCAACATCTTTCAGTGCAGATTGGGTGCTGGGGTGGAGTTCCATTTTTGCTAACCCACTGCGTTTCCCCTGTCCGGACAGGTCCATCTCACATTCTTAACCTTCTGGAAAAGCCTGGAAATTTCGTTCTGTCACCAAATAATTTCATTACAAAGCATTAGTCCATAAGGGGTCAGTGAATCAGCATATTGCTTTAAAAATTCTACTGTAAAGTCATTTGATTTGAGAATATTGTTGCCTTTTAAGCTTATTAAATCCTTCTGATAACATAGATTAATTCACACTTTCTCTCTCCTCTTTGATTATGGGAAGTAAGTTAATTTGTAATAGATAACTTTTATTTTTTTTTCCTTCCCCCGAGACTTTTTTTCTATATGAGATAGCAAATTAATTTGTACAAATCTACAAAATAATGTTAGATCAGTAACATCAAGGAAATCTGTAGCTCATTCTACAAAGCACATTTTTACTATTTTTGTATTTCAAGGCGTAGTCAAGATATTATTGTTGCTTTTTATAACAAAATATTTTTCCTATAGAATATTGTATTTGATTAGATATTTACAATTTCCTTTAATTTCCATGAAAATATTTTTGTATTTTTCCTTCATTATGTCATGCTCTTTTAATTTGGTTATTGAATTCTATTTCTAGGTTTATAAAAATCAATTCCTTAACAAAATTATCTGTCCTAATTTCACAATCAACCTAACTACAGACTTCTAAATATTTCCTTTAAAGAAGTTTCAGAGAATGATTCCCAGGGCACATCTATTATTTTTACAGTATTTGCGTTATGGGCAATAATTCTGTACAATTTATAGCCTGAATAAAATCTATTATTTATTTATTTTTTATTTATTCATTTGTCCAATACACAATACATATGGAAGAGAATAGACATGAAGTAATATATATAAAGATAATATCTAAAAATAGAGAAGATATATGAAAGGAAGAAAATATATATGATATATGAGATAAAGGAAAGACAATTGGACAGGCGACGAAAGTCACACTAGTGCACTTATGTACGCCCCTTACTGACCTCTTAGGAACCTGGAGAGGTCAATCATGGATAGTCTAAGGGAGAAATGTTGGGGGTTAGGGGTTGACACTATTGAGTCCGGTAATGAGTTCCACGCTTCGACAACTCGATTGTTAAAGTCATATTTTTTACAGTCAAGTTTGGAGCGGTTAATATTAAGTTTGAATCTGTTGCGTGCTCTTGTGTTGTTGCGGTTGAAGCTGAAGTAGTCATTGACCGGTAGGATGTTGCAGCATATGATCTTGTGGGCAATACTTAAATCGTGTTTTAGGGGCCGTAGTTCTAAGCTTTCTAGACCCAGGATTGTTAGTCTATTTTCGTAGGGTATTCTGTTTCGAGTGGAGGAGGGAAGGGCTCTTCTGGTCTTATTTATTAGTGAATCAACAATAAATGTTTGTTTATTTACTTACAGGAATTATATCTCCATCTATCTCATATAACAGTGATGACAAACCTTTTTTGGTTCGGGTGCCAAAGGGTTTGTGCACACATGATAGTGTGTGCATGCATACCCACACCCATAATGCAATGCCCTCTCCCCCCACTTGCACACAACTCCGCACTGACCGCCGTGCACGCGCGCAACCTCCCCATATTGCCTCCTTTGTGAAAACAGCCAAAAAGAAGGCCAAAAATCAGCTGACTGATATTCACACTGACATGCATGCTGGAGCTGACATAGGGCAATGCCTCACATGCCCTCAAATATGGCTCCGTGTGCCACCTGTGCCATAGGTTGACCATCAATGTCATATAATGATTCTTGATAGCTCACAACAATCCATAAAAGTTCAGATAAACGTAAGAAGTTCCATTTTGTCAGGAGTCAGACCAAACAGCTTCCCAGCTTAAGGCAGCTGTTCAGAGCCCTCTGGAAGACTTAAAAAGTAGGATTTTCCAATCGGCTGGGACAGTCACTAAGAAGCTGCACTTCTAAAATTCCACCAGGTGGCAATATTTAAGGGAAGGGAGCTTTACCATGCCCACCCCATCTGACCTAGTAGGATGTGGCATATACGATGATGGCACGATTTGGCATAAATTAGTCCAAGGGGATGGTGGACTGAAAAAAATTAGGAACCACTAAAGTAGATGATCACTACCTTGCTGATGATCTTCACACCATAAAGGACCCTGGATCACTCATCTCTAATGATCTAAGTGCTAGAGTCCACTGCAACAGCATTGCAAAGAAGGCATTAAGTGTGGTTAACCCAGTGAAGGACTGCAAAAAATTTTATTACCATACTGTGCTGTGTTGCTTATTTTGTGGGTGTGGCTTGCCGCCCATGTGACTAGGTGGAAGTTGCTCGACGATCAGGTGACCAGGGGATGGCTTAAAGTTCATGTGACTGGCTTAAAGATGACCAACCTTTTTAAAATAAAAAACAATGCATAATTACAAACACTAAAACCATGCTTATAATAAAACATATATAAAAGTTTTCTTTTTTTGTTAATCATTCAATGGAAGTTCTTGTTCTCTCTTCCCTTAAAAAACATTCTATAGAACTTATATAACATTATCAATTCATAAACCTCTAAATAGCAATATTTTCTCCATCTTACACTAAAAAATTACAGTACATAAGTATCAACAGTGTCAAACTCTCTTTTATGCAAATCTTAATTCAAACCTTCATTTCTTCATTAAGCTAATTAATCCAATATCAACTTATCACATAATTATTAGAGGTTCTATATATATCTAAGATAGAAAAGAACTTCTCACAGTACAGTGGTACCTCTATTTAAGAACTTAATTTGTTCCATGACCAGGTTCTTAAGTAGAAACCTTCTTAAGTAGAAGCAATTTTGCCCATAGAAATCAATGTAAAAACAAATAATGCGTGCAAACACATTAGGAAATAAATAAAAGCTCAGAATTTGGGTGGGAGGAAGAGGAGGAAGAAGGGGAGGAGGGCAGTCGCTGCCGAAGGAAGAAGATGAGGTGAGAGGAATAAAAAAAATCCAAAACTTTAAGGCTTAAAAAAAAAAGAGGGACTCTGAGGCGGCAAGGAGGAGCACACGCCTCCCATACACCTGGCACGAGGCTGCCTCCCATACATTGCGCCAGAGAGAGAAACCTAGGGGGAATGGCAGGAAACTGGCCAGGCCTTTGTGCCACTCTCAAATTTCCTGGGAAATTTTTCCAGGCTTGGATTTTTAAGTAGAAAATGGTTCTCAAGAAGAGGCAAAAAAATATTGAACACCCGGGTCTTATCTAGAAAAGTTCTTAAGTAGAGGCGTTCTTAAGTAGAGGTATCACTGTACATCACATAAACTGCATTTTGTTTCAATATCTTTCAGTGCAAATTGGGTGCTCTGGGGTGGAGCTCCAAATTTTGCTACTGGAACTGCGTTCCTGACTGTTCCTGTAGGAGCCCATCACTACTACCGTCCTTGTCTTACTGCCCTATTATCCAAATTTACCTATACCTACTTTGCTTATGTTTATGTTTATACCAATATCTACTATCCTGTACATGTTTTTGACAAATAAATAAATATTTCAGGAAAGGGTAGCAGAATAGAATAGAATAGAATAGAATAGAATTCTTTAGTGGCCAAGTATGACTGGACACTCAATGTATTTGCCTTGGTGCATATGTTCTCAATGTACATAAAAGAAAAAATACATTCATCAGGAATCATAAGGTACAACACTTAATGATAAATAGGGTATAAATAAACAATCAAATCACATTAGGAAACAGTTAATATAAGTCGTAAGGGTACAAACAACAAAGTTACAGTTATGCTGTTATAAGTGGGAGGAGATGGATTTATTTATTTATTTATTGATTGATTGATTTGATTTGATTTGTATGCCCCCCCTTTCCGTAGACTCGGATGATAGGATCGATGAGAAGATTAATAGTAGTGCAGCTTTAGTGAATAGTTTGACAGTGTTGAGAGAATTATTTGTTTAGCAGAGTGATGGTATTCGGGGAAAAACTGTTCTTGTGTCTAGTTGTTCTGGTGTGCAGTGCTTTGTAGCGACGTTTTGAGGGTAGGAGTTGAAATAGTTTATGTCCAGTATGTGAGGGATCTGTAAATATTTTCACAGCCCGCCTTTTGCATTATTATTATTTCCTTTTATCCCTAAAACGTACAATATTTTTATATTACAGGTACTTGTTTCCATAATCCGTAGATCATAGATCCATGACAGATATGTCTTTTAAATCCCACTGTCTATAAGTTTATTTATTTGTTCATAATCTCTGCTCAAAACGTAGGGCCTTATCTCATCTACACCATGACACAACCAATATCTTTCTTCATTGCATGCACTTCTGAGATTGCTTTCATCTCCTCCCTTCCAGTGAGCCACACTTAAGCTGTTAGTTGGCACAGGAATTAAAGTGGTATTTTCGTCATTATTCCAATACCATCCAGGTGTGTGGGCTAAAGGTACTAAGGCCAGAGACAAAGAACCTGAGACCAGACAGAATGATTGTTAAAACACGGTGAAGGTGCCCTCCACATCCAAGTGTAAGAAACAAACAGAAAAAAGTCCATTGCTATGTGGGGGCAGGAGAAAGAGATATAAGATTTAAAACTTGGAATATAAAGAGGGCTGAATGTCTAGATTCTTGATGGCTTACTTTTATTAGAAC
Organism: Erythrolamprus reginae; assembly: GCF_031021105.1. Taxonomy (NCBI): domain Eukaryota; kingdom Metazoa; phylum Chordata; class Lepidosauria; order Squamata; family Dipsadidae; genus Erythrolamprus; species Erythrolamprus reginae. The sequence goes on from NC_091963.1 coordinate 112,298,287, forward strand.
TCTCTTTTTTTGAGCAGAACCTTATCTGTATGAAACGAAGTGCAAATTTATTAAACGTTTAATGTTTTTAACCCTTTAACTATGAGGGTTGCCTGCATAGTTACTGCAGATGACTGCAGTAATATGAAACAGAAGTGGTACAGGCCAGAGATACTTCAGGAGAAGAAACACCAGAAGAGACATCTAGAGCAACGCTGGAGGGCCAGTAAATCCAAATCTGACCAAACACTACTAAGAATCTATATTATGACTTACTTAATGGTAATAAGGGCAGCAAAAGTGTGTATTTTTCCACTCTTATTGCATCCGCAGATTCTCACCTGGCTGCCCTGTTTAGGGTGACCTGCTCACTTCTTGATGTGGAGAGAGCAGAAGATCCCTTGTAGGGTAGAACTGAGGAATTTGTTCAGTTTCTGATGGATAAAATCGTCAGATTCAGGTAGACCTGGACTCCAATTGGGCAATATCAAACCAGGTGACTGGGGCAAGTCTTAGTGCCATTGTGTGGGATGAGTTTGACCCTGTGACCCCTGATGGAGTGGAGAAGGCCATAGGAGCGATGAGTGCCTCCACTTGTTTGTTGGACCCATGTCCTTCCTGGCTGGTTTAGGCCAGTGGGGAGGTGACACGAGGCTGGCTTCAGGTATTAGTCAATGCTTCTTTGAGGGAGGGGTCTTTTCCGCAACCTTTGAAGGAAGCAGTTGTGAGGCCCCTCCTCAAGGAGCCTTCGCTGGATCCAGTCTCATTGAATAACTATCATCCTGTCTTCAACTTTCCCTTTCTTGGGAAGGTTGTTGAGAAAGTGGTGGTGCTCCAACTCCTGGGGACCTAGGGTTGGAGTGTTGGAGTGGTGGTGCTCCAACTCCTGGGGACCTTGGAAGAAGCAAATTACCTAGATCCATTTCAATCTGGCTTCAGACCCGGTTGCAGCATGAAAACCACTTTGGTTGTGCTGATGTATAAACTCTGGTGGGCCCGGGATAGGGGGCACTCCTCTATCCTGGTGCTTCTTGACCTCTCATCGTCCATGGTATCCTTCTGTGATTGATGGAGGGGTTGGGAGTGGGAGGCACTGTTTTATGATGGTTCTCCTCCTACCTCTCTGGCCGATTGTAGTTGGTGTTAGTGGGAGGACAGAGGTCCACCCCTAGGTTCTCTCTCCTCTCCTATTCAATATCTACATGAAACCACTGGGTGAGATCATCCGACAACATGGGGTAAGTTACCAACAATACACTGATGATACTCAGCTGTATATCTCCACCCCATGTCAGTTCAGTAAAGCGGTGAAAGTGATGAGTGGCTGTGGGTCCTTCCCCTTAAAGACATTAGTTTGTTTGTTTGTTTGTTTGTTTGTTTGTTTGTTCGTTCGTTCGTTCATTCATTGATTCATTTATTTAGACTTCTATGCCGCCCAATCCCAAAGACTCAGGGCGGCTTACAACAATATAAAAATATAAATACAATTTAAAAAGAAGTCAAATATAGAAAATCTAAAACTATAACCCCAGTTAAAAACCCATTAACTTAATCAATCCAGGCAACGCATACATACCATTCAATATAATTGCCCATGACAGATGTCAGTTTCATGGCCCCCAGGCCTGCCGGAAAAGCCAGGTCTTTGTGGCCTTTCGGAAGGCCAGTAGGGTTGTAGCAGTACGGAGGTCAGGGAGAGTTGGGGCGGCCACAGAACCGGGGCGGCCATAGAGAAGGCCCTCCTCCGGAATTGGCTTAGCCAATCAACACACAGTATTCTCCCGCCAGAATGGAGGAACTGACTGAAACCTATGTGCTTCAGTCCTAAGATCTAACAATATTGTTCCGCTGACAGAAGGTATAGATTTTGATTCAGCAGCATGAAAATAACAGTTTAAGTTCATGAAAATTCTCCAAGAGTGTAAAAGCTTCATTGGTCAGATCTTTGCAACAATCCTGTAACATAAGTTAGTAATAAGATATCTGAAAGACTGTTAACCTATTGCAGAGTTGTGTTCAATACACCTGTTCTTTTATACAGGTTTTATAGACCTCAGACTATAAAACGTGAGATGGGAGTTATGCAACAGAATGTACAATTCTAAAACATCTGGAGCACCTCTTATGTGCCATCAGTATTTACAAAATCAGTCAATAGCAAAAGGCAGCTTTATTTGGAACAACTTAAGTCCCTCAACTATGCCTTTAATACTATTAAGCAACATCTGCCTATCCAAGGTCCTTGGGAATGACTGGATAGACAAACAAAAATGCCAAATTTAGTCTAAACATCTGGCTGACTCTATGACCAATCATAATAATATAACAATTTGTGAATGCTTTGTCTTGGTCTTTATGGGAAGACTATTCATTTGTATCTACCTGTATATTTATTTCCTGCTTAACTAGAATTCAGTTGCACATTTGATCCTATTATATTTGACTCTGCTGTTTTTGTGTACATTTTCGTATAACATTATTATCGTCCTTATGTTAATTTATTGTGAGAAGCTGTAATAGGAAATGGGATACTCTGGTTTTATTTTAAATGCTGTTATGCCTCTTGCATTTTATTCTGACTATTAACTTCCTTTTTATATCTTATTCCTTGTCAAATTAATTTGTTTTGTAAATTATTACTTGTCAAATTAGGAAGCCACTTCAAAATCTAGATATAGACTTTAGCTTATTCAGTGTATGATTGTACTATAATTATAAGGTACCAAAAACATTACTTTGAAGCTGGAATGGAATGGAATTTAAAGAAAACTTTTACAAAATGCTGTACAGATGGTATTTACCCCCCTCTAGAATTATTTAAATGTCACATAATCTTTGATGGTGGCAATAATGCTAGTAGCTTACTGTCAGTGAAGGGCTACCAAAAGTTTTACTACCACACTGTGGGCGTGGCTTATGCAGGATGCCCTGCATTTTCTTTCATCTTTCGGTGCAAATTGGGTGCTCTGGGGTGGAGCTCCATTTTTGCTACCCCCTGCATTCCACCCTGTCTGGGCAGCAGCCCACCCCTGCTTACTCTTTTATATCCATAGATTGGTTGTTGATAACTGCTTTAATCTGTTTAGGGGATGCCCAGTTTAAATCTTATAGAAATTAATATTTTAAGAATTTGATATGATTTCTTTAAATTAATAGTATGGCATTCTTCAGCCTGTCAGTATTTTAAAAAATATGGTTTTTCACCAAGAATATTTTTTTCACTTGGAAAGTAATATTTACAAAGTTAGTTTTGCATGCTATAATGCACCAGGTGAGGATAACTACTTTAGTAGATTGTTTTGTGACTTTTTCTTACCCTTAGTATTTCTTACCCTTTCTTTCTTTCTTTCTTTCTTTCTTTCTTTCTTTCTTTCTTTCTTTCTTTCTTTCTTTCTCCTGAAAAGAATTATAGAAATATTAATATTATTAGATTGGGAAAAAGCCTGGAATTTAAATTGTAAAATAATGAAATCAGTGGCCTTTAAAGACAACTTTTACAAAATGCTGTACAGATGATATTTACCACCCTCTAGACTTGCAAAAATCCATCCAAATTTAAGCCCCAAATGTCAGAAATGTAAAGAAGTAAATGGCATCTTCTTCCACCTATGGAAGATATTGGAAAGGAATTCATAAATGGTTAAAAGAGATCACAAAAGAAGAAAGAGAATTTTCGCTGGAAAGTATGTTACTAGGAATACAGAGAAGAAAAAAACCCTCTAAAAGAATTAATTATCTAATGACACATATAATGACACCTGACAGAATATTTTATGCTCAATTCTGGAAAAATAAACTGATACCATCAGAAAATAATATAATTGATAAATGTATAAATGCACTAAAATGGACAAAATGACCATGGAAAATAAGGGAATAAACAATTTGGAATATTACAATACTTGGAATCTATGGTATAAGTGGATGGAGAAAAGAAATAAGGTAAAGTGATACAATATGTAACAGCATATAAAAACAAAACATATATAATGCAATTAACAATTTGTAAAAGTAAATATAAACTTATTGATATAGAAATGGAAATATATAATATGTAAAAATGGAAATATAAAGAACATGATGAAATGGGTAAGATCTGTATAAAAAGAAAGATATTGCTTTGTATAACTCAATAAAGAAAACTTTTAAAAAAATAAAAAATAAATATTAATATTATTAGAATTAGCAGCATATCTTATGCATCTTAATTGTTAGACTTTATACCACTGTTCAGAAAGTTTAATGAAGGAATAAATAATTTGTAGCCCATTAAAAGTAAGCCTCTAAAAAGTAATGCAAATTACAAAGGCAGGTGGTGAATGAAATTCAAAAGCTTCATGAAGATGCATCATCTCTAATCAACAGCGGTTCATTGCCTAAGGGATTAAAATCAGTATGTCTGCAATAAAGACAAATATTCTGTATAGAATAGCTGATGAAGAAAGGGAGAAAAATCAGATGTATGGCATTTCTTCAACACCTGGTTTTTTAAAAATGCATTACAAAGTACAGTAATATTTAGTGATATCCATGTCAGAGTTGGCGGCCTGGGTCGATGGAACTGGCAGCGACCCAGAACTGCCATGCCCCTGAACCAACTCTTTTGCGGCGCCATAGACACCACCATCTTGTTTTGTTCTTCTGCACACATGCAGAAGTTTATTTTTTTCCTTCTGCGCATGCGCAGAAGTTGGATTTTTAGCACTGTAGAAGCACACGCCCCCTCACGAAGAGCATACGCATTGCATCAAGGAGCGAACTGGCAGTGAAGAAAACCAGACCCATCCCTTATCCATGGGGTTAGAAATATTCACATTGGGGTAATTATATTTATAAAAGTAGTTTCTGTCAGAGAAACAAAAATAATATAATTTTGGAAGGAGACGTGACAGAGTAGAAGAGAGCTAGGTTATGGGACTGAACATTCTATTTCCAGTTGTAAAGGATAAGTCCAGCAATATAGTTCTGTACAACTCTCTTTGGAAGCTTGAATGAACTCAACAGGATTCATAAGCAAGATTTTATCAAATTAGAAACCCACCCTCAACCTCTTGCGTGGGAGGGCCAGCTAGACCAACCAGTGCCCCTACTTAAAGCAGAAGGGACCAAGAAAGCCTCCTGAGTTGGGAAAGGAACCGAACCAGCCTGTCCCTGCTGGAAAAGCGCGCCCCCCTAGTGTTGTCGAAGGAGCGCATAGCAGTTAAGTGTTGGTGCTAATGTCCCCACTCCTCGTGGCGCTGGGGACCAGGGACCCCAAAAAGTGGGAAAAAATTACGGGGTGGGTGAGGCAGGGGTAGCTGCTAAATGGAGGGGTAGGCTGCGGGTGTGAGCTGGAATACCAAATGCCGTGCGTAACCCATTCCAGAACCCCCCATGTGTTATGTGATGTCGCCGGGCCCGTGGTCTCTATATTGTTTCGCCATATGTAAACTATATGTCTAAGCTGCAATGCCTCCCCCCAGGAGAACAGCTGTACAATGGAGACATGTGACCAGGCTGGAGGCCATTGACAATAGGGTGTTGCTTAAATGTTACTACTCAGCATGGTGTGTGACACCTGCTGCCCAAGACCACACCGATCGCCTACCCAGACCCCGTTTTAGGTGAGAGTAATGTTGTAACATGAGTATGATAACATACAAAGGGATGGCTCACCACCATGTCCATCCCCCCCAGCCAGTCCGACCCATGTCAGCCCCTTTCAATCCATAGCCTAACAAGATGGCCAGGTTCCCCGTGAAAGTCTTGGCAGCAACGTACAGACCAACAGGCTGAACCTGCCCGACCAACTGTGGACAGGGGTGAAGTGTTGAAATGCCCAGCGCCACCGTCCACTTCATCCATATCTCCATACAGCTACAGGAAGCGGATTGCCTAAAAGAGATCACATGCAGGGTGAGTATAAGGTTAATAAGGCAGAGAGTTGCTGATACTCTAGATGGAGGTTGGAAAAACCTTTCCCTTGTAAACCCTTTCACCTGTAGAAGGGTGGGAGGATAGTTTATGCTCTGATAACCAATGGCAAGCCCATGCTTCCTTCCTGCCCAAAGGCTACTAAATTTATGTAATTGCTGGAAGGTGGACTGGACAGGAACCACTGTCACACAGAATGAATCTGAGCTACGTTATAACCAAGCCCAACACGGGCGCAATAAAAAACCATGTACTCTGTTGAATATTCATTAACCTGATGTCAGTGAGTGTCAGTTACTTTGAGCGGGAGGAAACAAAGTATAAAAGCTGTAAACCGACACTGTTATTCATTTGCGCCCAGGACAGAGATCATATAGCAACATGTTTCTACTGTTTAAAGAACAAAACAACATTTATAGTGACTACAGCCTCAGTATCATTCATACTCCACAACCCAAAAGGTGTTCTCCGATCCACCTCCCTGGCAATTACAGTAATGGACACTCCTACCCATAGTTCCATACTTACCCTTGATATATATAATAGCTTTCCCCAGTCATGTTACATTGGTCATTGTGCGAATGCCACTGTGTCCCCTATATGTGCCTGCGGTTCCGCATGTAATGTGATTCTGCGTACGTTACTCAAAGGAATCCAGCCAGGAGGTTATAAATTGAATGTCCCCATTGTTTTATCAGTCAAGTAAAAAGGAAACCATCCATCATGATGTATTCAGAATGAACAACAACTACATGGTATGTGAGCTGAAAGTGCATTATGGCTCCTTATTTTCCTGAGGATAGACCGAATATACTGTACCTCTTATAGAGTGTGTGTTCCACCTCTCTGGAATTTAAATACTAGCACACCATAGCTCAAGTCCTCTGCGTATCCTGTGATGTGCATTACCTGTTGTCATTGTGAAGATGTAGTTGATTCCCACACGTGCACCTGTGCTCATGTGTATGTTACTTGAGCGAATCCAGCCAGGAGGGTATAAACTGAATGTCACTACCATTACCAGTCAAGGTTAAATGGAATTATCCAGCCTGATGGATACATAGCAATAAAATTGCATGGAATGGGAGCAGAAGATAGTGGCATCCTTGATTTTCTGATGGCAGCCCGAATATACTTCATTATGGTGTGGTGTTCACAAGCCTGACAATACCTACCCTCAGCCATGTCAATATGCTCTAGGAAGCAGAAACCATGCCCCTCTTTTGGGCGCATGGGCCATTGTATACCATTTGTATTCTATGGCCCATGTGAACTCAAGTGCCCTACGTTGTGGCCAACAAATGCCCTAATTGACTAATGTGGCAAATTGTCCCCACCACGATAATGGTAATTGAAATAACTCTTACTCGGTAGCTATTTTGTAATCTTTATTCTCAATAGTATTCTAGCTATACGCGGTTACAGTGACAGCTCGTACGCGAGTTAGAGAAGAACACGTAATACAGTAGCTTTCCCTATTTATACATTTCAGCCCGGCAACAGGAGCCTCTAACAGCGATACAATTTTGGCGCCAAGCCGCGGGAGCCAATTGGAAGAAGGTAAACAACTTCCGTAGGATACAATGCATTTTGCTTAACTACTGCACCTTTTTCACATCTGCTTGACAACAGAACTTTCCAGACATAACAGTAATAGTAAAAACATACGAAATAGGAACCGTGTTTGCTTTTGTTGCCTTAAAAGCCATTTTTATTTTGACCAAATCCAAATATTTCTTATACTTGGCTTAATTTGCTGTTAATTTACCGAATGGGGAAAATGCCATAAATCTGATAAACTGCAACATTGCACCTACAGATTATAGGATATTTTACCAAACTAAGCTGCAGTATATAGCCGAATCTACCTTCGATTAAATTGAGCATACAATGGTAAACCACAATACTGTGATTCAAAATTAACACTGTCCCAACCCCGGGGCATCCTCTTTATGCATTTATAAATTTGCACATATGCCCAGTAAAGTGAGGAGTTAACCGGAAAATGAAACCCCTATGAATTTTATTGCTGGAACAAATGGTTGTCCACCTGGGAGATCTGCTTTGGGGGTAGAATGACAGCCCCCACAAGGGTTGCCTGAGACCATGGAGGGGGATGGTAATCCGCCCAATGTCGCGCCGTAGAGTCACGGCCCAGAGAGCCTCTCCCTTCCCCCTAGAGCCCAAACAATGGCCGCGAGAAAAGGGGTGCATTCCAGCACAGTTGCCCCATCCTGGCCCAAAGGGGGTACCCTGTTAGTGGAGCCCCTTCACACAGGGTCCACCGGCCTTAAGGCAGCCAATGGTCCCTTCTTCCCTCCAAGTGCAAATTTATTTATTTATTTATTTATTTATTTATTTATTTATTTATTTATTTATTTATTGTTAGAGTTGGAAGGGACCGTGCGGGTCATCAAGTCCAACCCCCTGCCTAAGCAGGAACCCTATAGCATCCTAGCCAAATGGCAGTCCAATTTCCTCTTTAAAATGTCCAGAGTATTGGAGTTCATAATGTCCGCTGGTAGGTTGTTCTACTGGTTGATCGTTCTGACCGTCAGGAAGTTCTTCCTTATTTCCAGGTTGAATCTCTCCTTGGTCAGCTTCCAGCCGTTGTTCCTCGTCCGGCCCTCCGGTGCCCTGGAGAATAAAGTGATCCCCTCCTCTCTGTGGCAATCCCTCGTATACCTGTAGACTGCTATCATGTCCGCTCTGGCTCTCCTTTTCTCTAGGCTATCCATGCCCAGTTCCCGCAGTCTCTCTTTGTAAGTCTTGGTTTCTAGGCCCCTGATCATTTTGGTTGCTCTTTTCTGCACCTTCTCCAGAGTTTCAATGTCTTTTTTTCATTGTCTTGTGGTGGTATTTCTCTATCTATGGACATTTTACAATTGGCCTAGGAATATAAACTTGTAATTTCCAGCCATTACTTACAATATAATGGCCTCCAGTGGAGATCTCCATTGTTGAGACTCCACTTTTATTTGAAAGATCCATAAAATCCCAGGCATCAAAATAGCTTTCCTTATGAATAACATTAGACAATTCACTACCCCCTCCCCCGCCATCAAACTCATGTGACTCAGTTTCCTCATTCATGTGTTTATATACATTACTTGCAAATTAAAATAATCAGAGTCCTTTGAACTCTTCCCATGTCAGGTCACATTGGCACAAAAAGCATTAATGGAGAATAAATGTTTTACCGCTCAATGCTGCATTGCTGTAGCAGAGTAAGCAGAAACCCCTCGTCTTTCCTGTTCTTTATGCCTATTAGCAATATATTTGCCTTCATTATGTCACATTGTTAGCTCTTAATTGTACAAAATTTGTGGGAAGGCAGAATTAATATGATGTCATATGAAGAACATTGTTTGCGAGTAATCTAATGACTGCAGCTGTTGCACTGTACAGATTAACACTGCCATTGGATAGTTAATTAGACAAATATTTTGGCCTATAGTATTCTGCAATTTGAATCAAAGACAGGATGATACTCTTTTTATTTTATATATGAAGCAGGTGAACCTTTCATTAACATTAGCAATAGTGGACAACATCTTAAGTGGGACAACATCTTAAAACAACAAATTAGATTAGTATAGGCAGGGTTTGATGTGGCATGCCCCCATTTCTCCAAAGTAATACTTCTGGGTTGGATATTAATAATTAGTATTATACAAAAATAAGTGTTTTCATTGAGACGCCTAGTTTAAAATGTACGCTCAGAATAAGAAAAGCAGAACTAAGCACTAAATAAAAAAGAATACAGTGATCTCTCGATTAGCGCAGGGGTTATGTTCCAAGACCTCCCGCGCTAATCGATTTCCGCGTTATAGTGGTGCGGAAGTAAAAAACACCATCTGCGCATGCGCGCCATTTTTTTCATGGCCGCACATGCGCAGAAGGTGGAGCGACGCAAGTTCGGAGGCTGGCAATGCAATGGTGATTTTTCCGGGCTCCTTGCCGCTACCCCCCGCCCGCCCGATTCGCCCCGCTCACCGGCTTTCTTGGGGCAGCGCTGGCGGCAATGGCAACCTTCCCTCCTTCCCTCCCTCCCTCCTTCCTTCCTGTCACCGGCTTTCTTGGGGCAGCGCTGGCGGCAATGGCAACCTTCCCTCCTTCCCTCCCTCCCTCCTTCCTTCCTCTCACCGGCTTTCTTGGGGCAGCGCTGGCGGCAATGGCAACCCTCCCTCCTTCCCTCCCTCCCTCCTTCCTTCCTTCCTCTCACCGGCTTTCTTGGGGCAGCGCTGGCGGCAATGGCAACCCTCCCTCCTTCCCTCCCTCCCTCCTTCCTTCCTCTCACCGGCTTTCTTGGGGCAGCGCTGGCGGCAATGGCAACCCTCCCTCCTTCCCTCCCTCCCTCCTTCCTTCCTTCCTCTCACCGGCTTTCTTGGGGCAGCGCTGGCGGCAATGGCAACCCTCCCTCCTTCCCTCCCTCCCTCCCTCCCTCCTTCCTTCCCTCCTTCCCTTCTCTCCCTCCCTCCTTCCCTCCCTCCTTCCCTTTTCTCCCTCCTTTCTCAAAAAGCACTTAAATAACTACTGTACTGTGTAATGACAGAATAAAACCCCCCAGCCCTCACCTGTGTTTGAATTTCATTCACTCATTCATTCATTCATTCATTCATTCTTCTGTACAGTATGTACAGTACCTGTATGCCACTCAGTCCCAACACTTTTAACCCATAAATTACCATTTCCCATCCCCTTAATTACCATTACTGTAAACATTGAATAAGACTCTTAAGTTATGAACAATAACATATTTATTTACATTTTTTGGGGTGGGGTGGGGGTTAGCATAACTGGGATAACTAGGGATCTTCTTCTATCACCATTTCTACAATGGACGCTGCAGGTGATGGTGTGACAGACCTCTTGGTTTTTGTGACAAACATGGTCATGGGCAGTTGTTGGCGCCGTTTCTTTTTCTGGCCTAACATGGATCTGTATGGTGCAAAGATGTTGTCAAGGGAGGCGTTAAACTGTATAGAGCGAGTCATGTTGGGATCCCAAAGTTCCGCCATGCGTTGCAGATGTGCAGCAGTTCTGTTCATTTCTGCAAGCCGCTCAAGCGTTAGGCCAATATCTTCTTCTTCCTCAGCTTCTTCAGCTCCCTCTTCCTCCTCTTCTTCACTCGCTGACCTGGTCAGCTCCTCCAGATCTTTGTCTGTCAGCGGTAGGCCATGCTCATCAAGCAAACCATTGACTTCATCTGGTGTCATGTCAACGAAGCCTTCTCCACCCAGTGCCTGTGCCAGCTTCACAGAGGTCTGGACTGCAGCATCTTGGATTTCTTCGGGAGCAAATCCCTTGTAATTATGCACCACTTCTGGCCACAATTTCCTCCAGCAGGCATTCATTGTCTGTGTCTTCATATCCATTAAGGCATTCTGAATGTTCTTCATACAAGATGCAATTGTGTACTGACGCCAGTAGGCCTTCAATGTGAAGTTTTCATCAGCATCCATTGCTTCCACGATGCTTCCAAGAGAATTGCGCGTGTACAGTGCCTTAAATGCACGGATAATACCTTGATCCATCGGCTGGAATTCGACTTGCACTCCATCATGTTCATGGTCCAGGTGATCATGGCCTCCAGCATTGTCCATTAGGAGAAGCACTTTGAAATCGAGTCCTTTGCGAGCCAAATACACCTCCACCTGTGGGATGAAGCACTGATGAAACCAGTCCCGCGTGAGGGGTTTTGTAATCCATGCTTTAGGATTATGCATCCAGTACACTGGCAATGAATTCTTGTTTCTGTTCTTGAGGGCTCTTGGATTTCGTGACTTATAGATTAGCCCTGGCTTCATCAAAAAGCCTGCTGCATTCCCACACATGATCAAAGTCACTCGATCTTTCATGGCCTTAAAGCCAGGGGCTTTGGCTTCATCTTGCATCAAGAAAGTCCTTGAAGGCATCCTCTTCCAGAACAGGCCTGTTTCGTCCATGTTGAACACCTGTTCTGGAAGGTAGCCCCCTTCTGCAATTAGGTCTTTAAACGTGCCCTGGACAAAGTTTTCTGCTGCACCTGTATCTGCTGAGGCAGCTTCTCCATGCAATGACACACTCTTCAGGCCATAGCGCCGTTGAAATTTCTCAAACCACCCTTTGCTTGCTGTGAATGTGGCTGGGGCTGAAGAAGCAGAAGAATGACAGGAAAGGGAGAGAGAAGTGACTTGAATGAAAGCATACAGAGTAAATGCCCACCTCCTTCCCTCCCTCCTTCCCTCCTTCCTTCCTTCCTTCCCTCCCTCCCTCCCTCCTTCCCTCCTTCCTTCCCTCCTTCCCTGCTCCTTCCTTAAAAAACACTTAAATACAGTATGTAATGACAGAATAAAAAACCCCAGCCCTTACCTGCGTTTCCTTCATCTGCATCGCCTTCTTCTGTGTCTTCAAGACGGTTGTACAATTGTTGTGCCTTGGTTCTTATGGTGTTGGTATCCAAAGCAATGCTCTTTTTGCGGCAGTCTTGTACCCACAGGGACAAAGCAGCTTCCATCTTCATAAGGCGTTTGTTTCTAGGCGTCACCATTCTTTTTGCAGCCTTGTTGAATGCCATCAGAGAACTTTGCCTTATCTTTTTCTCGTCGTTCCGAATGGTTCGCACACTCGATTCGTTGATCCCATACTGCCGACCAACATCTGCATAAGAGCGTCCCTCTTTCAGCATGTCCAAAATGTCAATTTTCTCTTTAATTGTGAGTATCCTCCTGCTCTTTTTAGCGTCGCCGCCACCACTCCGTGTGCAACGTTTAGGAGGCATCTTCCAACAAGTCTGAACAAGTTCCAACAGTTGCAAAGCTTTTTTTTGCGTTTGCAACGATTGGTCGAGATTTTGGCCAATCAGCAATCAGTATGACATCATCGGGCGGGAAAAACCGTGGTGTAGAGAAAAAACCGTGGACTTATTTTTTAATTAATATTTTTTGAAAAACCGCGTTGCAGCGTTTCGCGCTAATCGAGACCGTGCTAATCGAGAGATCACTGTAATTCAATTTAAAATTAGAGCTTAAGTTCAGTTTCAAAATAGTGTGGAATTGGAAAAGGACATATAGTACCTGATTTGTAATAAAAGAAGGAAAAGGGGGGCTCTGAATTTTAATATTTTAAGCTGTTTTAGCTGAATTTTAAAGTTTTAATATTTTTAATTATTATTATTTGTGTATTATTGTTTTTAACTATATTGAATACTGGTCACTTCTGTTGTGAGATGGATGGCTATATATATTTGTAATAATAAAGAAATAATATTTTTAAAATGTAAATAAATAAAATAAATTTGCAAATTCATGAAGAAAAGGAAGGATTGTTTTACTTGTCATCAATGTTACAGAAAATAAGAGGTACAACATCAAAAATTGTCAAATGGTAATGCAAAATTAATGTTGATACGTTAGTAGAATTCCAAGATATTCTGTATGTTATCCTGAGGTCTGACTTCTACATCTTAAAAAGCTGGCATAGGAATTTGGTGTCCATTCCCATATTTTCAACCACTATTAACCTGGTAGTATTTATGTGTTTATAAGTCAAGTAAATGATAAAATAGAGCTTCTGTACCGCTATGTAAAAGCAGTATCCCATCAGTTTCTGTTCCAGCCTAAAACTATCTGGTTTTAAATGCCCAGCTCCCATTGACAATTCTTATTCATAATGCAGGCAAATTGTTGGCTTTATTTATACTAAAGAGAGAGCTGGTGGATTATCCAGCTTTGTTTCCTTCTCCATTAGAAAAAAATTAGATAGTGGTAGGAAAATACTTAATTTGTTTGTTTTGTCAAGTACGTATTGGTAGTATACAAAAATATAACAATGTTTATATACATGATACTAGTAAGAGAGAAACATTAGGAGAGGAGACTGCTGGCACTTGGTGCACTTATACACACCCCTTACTGACCTCTTAGGAATTGGGTAAGGTCAACAGTGGATAGTCTAAGGGTAAAGTTTTGGGGGTTAGGTGATGATTTTACAGAGTCAGGTGGTGAGTTCCATGCATTAACTACTCGGTTACTAAAGTTGTATTTCCTCCCCGTCGAGTTTGGAGTGGTTTACTTTACGTTTATATCTGTTGTGTACTCATTGTGGTTGAAGTTGAAGCAGTCGTTGACTGCTTAATACATTAATACATTATTAGATTGGAGCTGGAAAGGATGCAAATGTTGACCAATGGTCTAAAGCAGACCAGAAGGCTTAGCTACAGTCTAACTTTGAGTAGGTGTATTGAAGGGGTATAACATCAACTTATAATTGGATTGGTTTTGAAGAAAGATTCTTGCTATTTTCCTAGAGCACTAAACCCTTGTTTGAAGGAGTAGAACATGACTTTACAATATTTCAAAAAATGATATAACCATGTAAAAACCAGGCAAACAAGGCAGTTTCCCCCACCTCTGACACTTTAATTTGCACACACATACACACATACAGACAAAACACTACTGTTGAACAGCTGCTATTCAAATTGACCCAAGAGTTCAAGGTAGGGATTGATCAGGGGAAGCAAAATGGCCCTGGAGGGCAGCTCTCCACTCACTAGAAGCAGAGTTCTTCAAACTTGGCAACTTTCAGACTTGTGGATTTCAACTGAGTCCTTCGGGATTGGGCAGCATAGAAGTCAAAGAAAGAAAGAAAGAAAGAAAGAAAGAAAGAAAGAAAGAAAGAAAGAAAGAAAGAAAGAAAGAAACTTCCAGAATTCTCCAGGCAGCTTCTGGGAGTTAAAGTCCACAAATCTTACAGTTGCCAAGTTTAAGGACCCCTGCGATTAGAAAAGTATCTGCTAGTATTGGCCTAAATTGACCAGGCTAAAGATCACCTCACCAAAGCACTAGCAGAATGGTCAGTGAATTGACAGAATAGTAAACCTATATGAAAAGATATGTAAAGATAAAGAAAAGTCTACTTTAAATCCAGAACATGAATTAAAGCTGCCTCTGATATGTGCCTGGGACCAGGTGAAATTGACATCATAAATTCAGGGAGGAACAAAAAAACCCCACAATTATTGTGTTGTGGTTAGGTGCAAGTGAGGAATAGTTCTCTATTGCCTATTCCTCCTCAAGAGAATATGCAGGGTTGGATCTCATGAGTACTTTTGGAACTGTGGTTTGAGATTCCCTCCCCCAAACTTGTGAAGTCAAATGGAATGCATCTTTCAAGTTTTTATTGGTATTTCCAGAGTCAATTTGTGGGTTTTAATAACAGGACCGAAATAGGATTTACTAATGGAAGGATATAATTTTTCAGATGATGGTGAAATGCTCAGGCAGTTGAGAAGGCAGTATTACTAACACAACACATAACTTTAGGACAAATTTGAGAAGTAGTAGAAATAAAACTGGCCCAGATTGCCTTGAGAATCACTTACAGAGATTGATAGTTCAAGTGATGATTGGGACTTTTAGTCCAAATTCAAACCTGCCCCATAATCTCTGTTTTGACTCTGACCATTTTCACGCATTCAAAGGTGGGTTTATTTTCCAGATCTTTCAAAAAGCAGATGTTATTATTCATACTGTGTTTGTGTTAGTTCTAGCCACTATGATGGACTGTCATACAGGTTTGACAAACCAAGGTGGGCTTCTACATACATGAAATTGCCTGTTTGCGCATTTCCAATTCACCAACCTTTTCATCTCCCAAACTCTTTTGGGTACCCTTTGAAACTTAACTGAGACAGTTTAGTCTACTCTATCATGTATATTATATTCATAAATTGTTGTTGTTATTTATTAGATTTGTATGCCGCCCCTCTCCGAAGACTCGGGGCGGCTCACAACAGCAGTAAAAACAATGTCAAAGAACAAATCCAATATTAAAAAGAAACACATAGAAAACCTCTCATTTAAAACCAAACAACGCATACATACCAATCATAAAATATAAAAGCCTAAGGAGGTGTCTCAGTTCCCCCATGCCTGGCAATATAGGTGGGTCTTGAGTAATTTATGAAAAACAAGGAGGGTGGGAGCAGTTCTGAGTTGATTCCAGAGAGCAGGGGCCGCCACAGAGAAGGCTCTTTCCCTGGGGCCCGCCAAATGACATTGTTTTGTCAACAGGACCCGGAGAAGGCCAACTCTGTGGGACCTTATCGGCCGCTGGGATTTGTGCGGTAGCAGGCGGTTCCTGAGATGCTCTGGTCCAGTACCATGTAGGGCTTTAAAGGTCAAAACCAACACTTTGAATTGTGACCGGAAACTGATCGGCAACCAGTGCAGGCCACGGAGTGTTGTAGAAATGTGGTTGAATCGTGGAACAATACTGGGGGGGGTTGACCCTGGGAAACGTGCTTTTTTTGCCACTTGGAATAGGAGTTTTCTGCACCAGTCTTTGCTTTGCTCTTGATGCATTCAGTACTGACTTGATTAAAATTCACTTTTGAAGTTCAAAATGGACTCTGAGTTTTATTTTTCTTAAATTCTGATTGAAGCTAAACTGACAAAAGTCTCAAATATCTTACAACTTTCTTGGCTGCCTACATAACATGTACTAAAACGCTATTGATTTGCTATGGTGTTTGGCTTTCAATACTGTTTCTCAGAACATAAAATACAAGCTTGGAGGACACGATCTTATAAAGACCCTCACTCTGTCAAAGACCTTGGAGTATTCATATCTAATGACCCAAGTGCCAGAGGTCATTGTAGCAACATTGCCAAAAGGTACTAAGAGTTGTTAAAATAATATTGCATAATTTCTTCTCTGGCAATATTACACTGCTAACCAGAGCATACAAAACATTTGTTAGACCAATTCTCGAATACAGCTCACCTATCGGGAACCCGCACTGCACATTGGACATTAATACAATTGAGGGAGTTCAGAAATATTTCACAAGAGGAGTTCTCCACTCTTCTACTCGCAACAGAATACCTTATTCCACCAGACTTGAAATTTTGGTCTTAGATAGCTTAGAGCTACGTTGCCTCCAATCTGATCTAAATGTACTTCATAAAATCATATTCCAAAATGTCTTTCCTGTTAATTACTACTTCACCTTCAACCACAGCAATACATGAGCACAAAATAAATTCAAACTAAATGTTAACCGCTTTTAAACTTGACTGCAGAAAATACAACTTCAGCAACAGAGTGATCAATGCCTGGAATGTACTACCTGACTCTGGTTTCTTTCCCCAAACCCTAAAGATTTTAACCTTAAATTGTCTGCAGTTGACCTCACCCCATTCCAAAGAGTTATGTAAGGTAAGGTGACCAGATTTTAACTTTGGTAAAACGGGACATTATTGCCGGGGGTGGGGGGGACGTGGTGGATGACTGAAAAATCTCTACAGCCTTTTCCCGCAGCGTTTATTTTTGTATATTGTTTCCCAATCTAGCCCTTTTACCAGTAGAAAGTGATTGCATCTATCTATTTATTATCTTTCCCGTTTGTTTGATTTCCTTGAATACCGGAGTCATGTGTGTGTGTGTGAGTGAGTGGAGGGCATAAAGTTGTCATGCACTATTTCATATAGCAGCCTTCTCCACCAACACATTGAGGTGCCTTGCAAAAACACCGCCTGGGGAAATGGGAATTCTCACCTGTGCTCCTGGACACTCCCCCGCAGGGAACAAGAGAGGGCGTGTGTGTATGTGGGGTGCCACCTGAAGATGGCGGGAGGGAGGAGGCCCCATTCCTCAAGCCCTGATCTTTTTCTTGCTTCGCGCTGTTCGCTCCGTACACTGCAGCTCGGTTTGCCCTTCTTTGCAGCTTCCAAGTTTTTCCCCAGCACCGATGAGTAGAATCTGCTGAGGAAAAACTTGGAATCCACGAAGAAGCTCAGCTTCTGCGCTGCCCAAAATCAGCTGATGTGGAGGTCCACCATATCAGCCAATTTCGGGCAGCGTGGAAACTGAGCTGCCTGCCGGGGGATCCCTTCAAGCCACATGAGTTTGCATTGGTTGCCGATCAGTTTCCGGTCACAATTTAAAGTGTTGGTTATGACCTTTAAAGCCCTTCATGGCAGTGGACCAGAATATCTCCGAGACCGCCTTCTGCACACGAATCCCAGTGACCGATTAGGTCCCACAGAGTGGGCCTTCTCTGGGTCTCGTCAACTAAACAATGTCGGTTGGCGGGCCCCAGGGGAAGAGCCTTCTCTGTGGCGGCCCCGACTCTCTGGAACCAACTCCCCCCCAGAGATTAGAACTGCCCCTACTCTCTTTGCTTTTCGTAAGCTCCTTAAAACCCACCTTTGTTGTCAGGCATGGGGGAACTGAGACATCTCCTCCGGGCATATACAATTTATGCATGGTATGTTTGTATGTATGTTTGTTTAGTAAATGGGGTTTTTTAAATCAAACCGGGGTTTTTTACATATCTTAAATTATATTTGGATTTGTTATAAATTGTTTTATTCTGTTGTGAGCCGCCCCGAGTCTGCGGAGAGGGGCGGCATACAAATCTAAATAATAAATAATAAATAATAAAATAAATGATTGCCCAGCATCAAAGGATGAAGAGCCGGCTCCTCCCAGCTCCAACACAATCCCAATTGGTGTTTCTTTCAAAAACTCAGGACTTTTTAAAAATGCTGCGGGACGTGGGACAAATTGCTAAATATCGGGGCTGTCCCGCCAAAAGCGAGAGGTCTGGTCACTTTACTGTAAGGGGCATTCATAAATGAACCATTGTGCCTACTGCCTCTGTCTTATGTCCTATTATTCAAATTTACTTGTACCTACTTTGCTTTTATTTATGTTCATACTAACACCTGCTATCCTGTACATGTTTTGATAAATAAATAAATTAAATAAATTGATTTTAAGTTAAAGTTTTTTTCTAATTACCTACATTCATTGGTAGGCTTTGTGGTTCGCAAAGTCAGTGCAGGAATTATTAGGACAGGAACTGAAATAATGCCTTGAATTAATCTGTGGTCATGTTTCACTCTAAATAACCTACTGATTTGAAATGTACTACAGTTCTATTTTCTGTATATCAAAATATGAAGGATAGTATGTTAGTGTAATGGACTATGTGGATGACTTTAGGGAACATGGACAACAGATGCTGCATAGGAAAAAAATTAGACAAGAGGGGCAAGAGAGCCCCCCCCCCCCAAACTGGCTTAACAATCAGAAAATGAAACGTAAGAATAACCCACCCTAATAGATCTGGTGGTAAAAAAATATTTTCCACTTGATTTCATTAGAGAACCAGAGTAGAAAAACACAGAATTGCATTTTGCACATTCAACTTGTACGATTCTGCATTAAAGAATAAAGGGATAGTGTAGCCACATAATCTTTTATGGAGAAAATCGATCAATTGGGAACTATTGGCTGCAAGATGAAATCTCCTTTTCATTTTCTAAATAACAGATGCTCACAAGGTACAAGGTTGATTTATTTAAAAGCATTAAAAAACAATTCTAGCATATGCTCTCCTGCCTTTGTGCATTTAGTTTATAAATATGCACTTTAAATAATAATCATAGTTCAAACTATAGAGAGAATTATTTAAAAAGAAAGAAAAACCGGGAATGTTATGCTCAAAACTTGAACTAATGATGGAAGCGGGGCTCTGCTTTTGTTTCATCAAGCCACAACCGAAACTTAAGTCAAACCTAGCTACAAACCCAAAGCTCTTGCTTTAAAGCAGTTCACATCGTTTCTGTTAAGTGCTTTGATATAAAGACCTTGTGGCTGAGGTGAGGGGTAGCTACGGTCCAGAAGGGAGGGTGAGCATCTGCCAAGGCTCAATTTTAAGGACCAATGGTTTTGGGAGTTGCACCCGGCTGCCAGGGAGTGAGTAAGCCAAGGGAGCGGGTAGATGAACAGGAGGAGAAGGTAATTAAAGAGGGAGGCACTAGCCACAGCAAGTTCCCACAAATGAAGGCCCCGAGGCTGTAGACACCAAACAACAAAGGACCAAGCAATTATTTGGCTCCAGTGGAAGGTGCTGGTCCCAGCAACGAGCTGGTTTTAGCTGGCCACCCTGGGGCAATGCTGAGGTTTGGCAGAGAGGGTGGCGGGCATGATAGGGGGGGTAGGGGAGATGGCAATGCAGCAAAGCATGTGCCGGTGTCATAGTTATTATACAGCAGATACAACTGTGTCCCAGTTTTACATGTAGAAAGGGGGGTTCGCAAATGAAGCCTCCAATGTGTTTATAAATACATTACAAGCTTATAAAAAGTTATAAAAACAAAAGGAAAAAAAATATTGTAATTGCAGTGGTTATGTGCATGTAGCAGTAGGCTCTCTGGGGAAGAGGGAATGCAATGTCAGCCTCAAATAATCAGGAACAGGGGTTGAGTTCAAAGCACTGAGTTTATTTTTGCAACTTATTCATAAGAATCTGAGCAGCTGGCACCAAGTAAAGGTCAATAGAATTCATGTGGGAGGGGGCTAGATTAGAGTCTCTTGTAGCTGCGCAATGACTCCAAACTAATGCCACATTTAACTCTGCCCTCCACCTCAGGCTGCTCATTTCTTTCAGAAATCATTATTGCTCATTATGGAAATTCTTACTGTTTTCTTGCATATTGTCCATTGACTAAATCATTAAAGTTTCCATTCTATACTGTTCTATTCTGCAAACGTTAATGGACCAAGAACGCAGGACTATCATATCAGATCTGCAAAAATATGAGTAATCAGCAGAAGGCAACAAAGATTTAGAGTGTTCTGTCTTTCTTGGCAGGAATCTACTGGATGTATGGATTTTTGCAGACAATATAGCATATGGTAATCATGCCCAGGCTTGTCACAATGAAACTTCACACATAGAAACACACACACCTTATTGACTTGCTCTAAAGTCTTGTTTTAGGCTGTATTGTCCTGCACAAGAGGGTTATCTGATTTATTTATTATACAGTCTTCTAGATCAACAGTCATTAACTGGTGGTCCACAGACCACTGGAAAATTTTGGGGGTTCCACAGAAAAAATATTTGCATTTTTATATTGCACAAAATATTATTTAACTTTTTTAAAAATCATATTATTGGTCCATGGGTTTTAAAATAATGAATTTAGTGGTCCATGAGATCCAAAAGGTTGGTGACCCCTGTTCTAGACAATGTCAAGCTTTGAATTGGTGTTACTGTTCATACAAATTGGATTGTAATGCTAGCACAGGACTGCCCTTACTGTATAAAGGTTGCTTTTCTATGGATAATTCCTTCATATCTTGAATTCCAATCATAAACTTGCACACAACTTTAGAATTAAAAATATATTGCATTATATAGATATTTCTCTAGTGGTTTTGGTCACTGACATCAGCTCAATAGCTCAGTATCTGGGAGTATGTGGGAAAGGCCAAAATTCTGAAACAATTCCACTGTTCAAGTTTATGGTTTACTGAAATAGATGAGTCTATTGTTTTGAATACAGTGGTGCCTCTACTTACAAACTTAATTCGTTCCATGACCAGGTTCTTAAGTAGAAAAGTTTGTAAGAAGAAGCAATTTTCCCCATAGGAATCAATGTAAAAGCAAATAATGTGTGCGATTGGGGAAACCACAGGGAGGGTGGAGGCCCTGTTTCCTTCCAGGAGATTCCTACAGAGGCCCCACAGAGGCTTCTCCCCACCTTTTCCGGCCCTGTTTCCTCCCAGGAGATTCCTAGAGAGGCCACACGGAGGCTTCTCCCTGCCTTTTCCGGTTAAAGTTTTGGAGCCTCAGGTTTGTAAGTGGAAAATGGTTCTTGAGAAGAGACAAAAAAATTTTGAACACCCGGTTCTTATCTAGAAAAGTTTGTAAATAGAGGTGTTTGTAGGTAGAGGTACCACTGTACTGAACCAGACTTGGGGACCAGGCCAACTAGTCATTAAAATATTAGTGGAAGAAGAATGGCCATTTTGTAAGATTAAATTAACTATCAGAGACAGAGGCAAAGAATATTTAGGATCATCTCTATCTGACAATTCTCCCTCAACAATCTTCCTGCTGACTTAACTTTCCATAGGTAATTATTAATTTTAAAGTGAAGCCCACCCACCTTGGACCTTAAAATTCAGGGTAGTACTATCAAGCAGGAAAATATTAAGGAATTGTTTTCAGTTAGTAATTCTCTCTTGCAATTCCTTGTTTTATTATTATTATTATTATTATTATTATTATTTATTAATTAATATTATTTATTAGATTTGTATGCCGCCCCTCTCCATAGACTAGGGGCAGCTCACAACAATAATAAAACAATATATAACAAATCTAATAATTAAAAGTCACTAAAAACCCCTTATTAAAAAGCAAGACATACACACAAACATACCATGCATAAACTGTATAGGCCCGGGGGAGATGTCTCAATTTCCCCATGCCTGACGGCAGAGGTGGGTTTTAAGGAGTTTACAAAAGGCAAGGAGGGTGGGGGCAATTCTAATCTCCAGGGGGAGCTGGTTCCAGAGGGTCGGGGCCGCCACAGAGAAGGCTCTTCCCCTGGGTCCCGCCAAACGACATTGTTTAGTCGACGGGACCTGGAGAAGGCCAACTCTGTGGGACCTAACTGGTCACTGGGATTCATGCGGCAGAAGGCAGTCCCGGAGATATTCTGGTCCAATGCCATGAAGGGCTTTATAGGTCATAACCAACACTAGAATTAGGAAACCTATGCTTGGCTTTCACCATGCAATTCTGCCTTAAAATAATTCCCATATCTCATTATATGTGGCAACAGCACCTTCCACAAATCTTTACAGCCTAAAGTCACTCTTTTTTTAAAAAAAGACTTATTATTGCTAGTCCTTGACTTAGCAATTTTCCAAAGTTACAATGTATTCTCTCCAAAAGGTATTTAAAATCTGAAGTACCAATAGCTGCCCTACCTGGCAGTCACATGATTACATTTGGGGCACTTGGTGACTAGCATGCATTTATAGGCAGTTGCAGAGTCCTATAGTCACATGACAGTGATTTATGACATTTTTACTGAAAATTTTACGTTGCTTGCTTTCAGTATGTGGCAAAAACCATGCATGGCGAATAATGGCTTCACCTAACAACTTTAGTGTTTGCTTCATGACTGATGCAAAGTAATTTATAAAATAAGGTCAGACACATAGTGACCAGCTTTACAACTGTCATAACTTATGACTGTAATTGCCAGCCTTAATTAGGTTAATAAGTGAAGGACTACCCATATAGTGATCTGACCATGGTAATTATTCCCTCTGAAACATTCCTATACTGCAGAATCCAATCAGGTTCAATATAATTTCTTCCAAAGAACTCTGGGAATTTTACATTATTGTAGTTACTGGACTTATATAATTCGTCTAGCCATTAAGATTAAGCGGATCCAAAAATGGTTTAATTTTGATCCTAGATACACAGAGCACCTATCACAACTCAGCAACCTAAGGCCAAGCCTAATACTGCCAATATATCACAAGCTTATCAAAATGCTCAGCTCTTAGCCTCGTAAGAAGCCCCTTTCTTCTATCAAAGAAAGTACACATTAAATGTAATAGCTCCTGAATCCATTTCTAATGATGGACAGCTTCAGTGGCAACAATATAAACTTAGTTTGCACCCTAACTTGTAGCAAACCATACAAAATATTACTATTTTCTAGGACATATATATATATATGAGGGTCGCCCAGAAAGTAATGCACCTCATTTTTTTTCCAACAATTATTTATTGAACACAATGAAACTTACACACAAGAAAGAATGATGTCCCTTCTACACTCCCTATTTTTCCATGTAATGTCCATTCCCTTCTATGGCCTTCCCCTAGCGACACACAAGGGCGTGTCCACTCCTTGTTCTGATCACAACGCCATTTCTGCACTGTGCAAATCACCTCTTCGTCATCCTCAAATTGTCTTCCGCGACTAACCGTACTTCTGTCGACTGCAGATTCTCCATAAACTGTACAGAAACGTTTGTGAATGTTTCCAACAGTTTCTTTCTCTGCAGTGAGAAATTCAATGACAAGACCACCCGCGAAAGTCGAATTTCCGCGAAGTAGAGATACGGAAGTAAATACACCATTTTTGGCTATGGACAGTATCACAAGCCATCCCTTAACACTTTAAACCCCTAAATTGCAATTTCCCATTCCCTTAGCAACCATTTAGATTATTACTCACCATGTTTATTTATTAAAGTTTATTAAAAAGAATATTTATTAAAGGCGGACTAAAGTTTGGTGATGACATATGACATCATCGGGTGGGAAAAACCGTGGTATAGGGGGGGGAAACGTGAAGTATTTTTTAATTAATATTTTTGAAAAACCGTGGTATAGACTTTTCGCGAAGTTTGAACCCGCAAAAATCGAGGAAACACTGTACACTGCTTGTAATGTGCATCACTTACAGACGTCATTTTGAAACACTGCTGCGGCTACACTGTCTGTCTGAAGAAATGCAAAATTTACACACATACTCCTGACAATTCAAATAATGTATATCTAAAACTTTGCACTCGTACCATTACTGTAGGCTGAGGGGGGTAAAATGGGGTGCATTGCTTTCTGGGCAACCCTCTTACTTTACTGCCATGTTTTCCCTGTAGCCTGAATTTCCATCATGAACCTGCATACAGCCTTTTCTTTTATCTTGCCCTTTTCCATTCCAAATTGTTTTTTAGCATCATACAAGTCTGCTCAAGCAACTGAAGACTTTCCCATTATTTCCTCTATGCCCATTTCCCTCCCTTCACACAGACACAGCTGAACGGAAGCCGAGACACAGACGGATAAACACAGGTGCGGAACTGAGTGTGAGCGCTAGTTTATTTATGGTTGGGAATCCACCCATGGCGACGACAGGATTCCTACATTACAGTCCCTAATCTGTCCAGTCGGAAGCAAGTCTCCCATTCATTCTGCTTTAAGCTAAACAGGACAAAAAGAGAGAAACATTTACCCACACTCTGCTGAGGGCTATCCGGCCACTGATTTGCATCTCTTTTTACACTTAAATGGCAAAATGTATTGCTGCTCTACTTCTATCCTTAGGTTATCAGTGTCTATGCCACAGGAATACAGTGCAGAATATGTCAAATATAGATTAAACAATAGATATGACAATTTGAGTATCCTTTCTTTGATGTTTTCAAAATATATCTACCAATAAAAACTGGAGGGGATTTCAAAGATAATTTAGTTCGACTTGCTGCTGATGCAAGAAATGGACTATTATGATGTTTGCTAGTAAGTGACCTATTACATACGGTGAGCATATTTTCTTGGGAAAAATAAATGGCAAACTGAAAAGAGGCAGATATGAAAAAGATGCATGAGGATAAAAATGTACAATTGCATGAATTTATAACTTTGCTTTTTCAAATGAAAAATTCAACAGCAAAACCACAAAAACTTTACAAAAATGCACAACGAAAATATCTAAAATCAAAAAGAGGTTTATTTTTTCAAAAGACAGTGTAATTTCAATAATTTTCATATGAATATGATAGACTGTACATTAAGTGGTACCATTTCTATGGTAAAAGTTAAATGACCAAAATAAATGAGTTTTTAAAAAAATAATTCTGGAGGACAGTTTTCTTAAAATAAATAGTATGATGTAACTATATGCCAAAAAATTATTAAAGGAGAAGAGGACTACAGTTGTTCTAAATCAGGTTGTTCTTCCTGAGAATAGAGAAAAATGGTACCATAAAATAATGGTACCATAAAATATAAAATAATAAGATTGGTGCTTCAGTGTAGTAGTGACCTACTTTAATATTTGTTCTGATCGGTTACTTGGAGCATTTCAAAAAGATACTGAAGACTTGGACACCCAAAAGGATAAATCTGCTCTATCCAAAAGTATTTTTTTGAGCATCCAAGTCCCTTTTTCAAACTGAAATAAACAGAACTTAGGCACTCGGAAACCAACAAGATTCTTCCTTATATATCCATTTCCAGATCCCAAAGAGCATTAATTCTGGCATGCTTCAATAATCTCCCTAATAGCAGTTTTGAAAGACCAATATTAAAACATTTTTATGAGATTCCTGAAACTGTGGATAGGGACCATTGAAACCAGCTCATGTTCTATAGCAGTGATGGTGAACCTCTTGCACGGGTGCCACAGTTATTTTTGCCCTCCCCAGGCGTTGAATTGTGGATGTGGGCACTCGCGCATGTGTAATAGTGCACACACATGCTCTTTTGGCACCCAAGGAAAGAAAGGTTCACTGTCACTGTTCTATAGCCTCTAAAAGAATCCTAGGACCTCTTTTCCTAGTGAAATACCCACGCATTTTTATTTATTTATTTATTTTATCCAATACACAATGAGGGTTTTAGTGGGTATACACATAATAAAATACATTATGAAGGTTATACAGGATATTCTCATAGTAAAATATATCTAAGAAAGAAGAGAAGAGAAGTTATAGGAATAGAACATATCAATGAAAGAATAGAAGAGATATAGGAATAGAAGAAAGGTATAGGAGATATAGGAGAGCAATAGGACAGGGGACGGAAGGCACTCTAGTGCTCTTGTACTTGCCCTCTTAGGAATCTGGATAGGTCAACCGTGGATAATCTAAGGGTAAAGTGTTGGGGGTTTGGGGATGACACTATGGAGTCCGGTAATGAGTTCCATGCTTCGACAACTCGGTTACTGAAGTCATATTTTTTACAGTCAAGTTTGGAACGGTTAATATTAAGTTTAAATCTGTTGTGTGCTCTTGTGTTGTTGTGGTTGAAGCTGAAGTAGTCACCGACAGGCGGGACGTTTTTAAAAACGTTTTTGCATTTTTAAAAATGTATAGTTACTAGATCAATATGGTTTAGTTTCCTTTAACATAGTCAAATTTTTATGCTGCTTGTCGATTGCCCAGTGATGAACCCACCATAGTTCCCTCTAAGCTGAGCAGTGAGCAATCGCTCACTTAAAAATCATCATCAACTCAGAGTTTTCCAAACCTGCCCAGAAGCCGAGAGGGAAAGAGTGAGAGGGAAGGAGAGAGAGAGGAAGAGAGAGAAACAGATAGAAAAAAGAGAGGAAGGAAAAGAGAAAGAAAAAGAATGGGAGTAAGGAAGAGAGAAAGAAAATCAAAATCTAATTTGAAACTAGCTCAACTATTTAAGTGGCATTTTGATATTGATAGAGTTGCCCTATTATGAGCTCACTGTTATAGACACACAGTACAGTATTTTATTTTGAAATTCTCTGATGTGGGTTTTTTATTTATTTGTTATTTATTTATTTATTCATTTATTTATTTATTTATTATTTCTGTGCCGCCCAGTCCCGAAGGGACTGCCGCTCAGACACTATACTTTTCCGCCCACCCCCCAAAAAAATTAGAGGGAACACTGGAACCCACCAACCATATTCTTTTCCTGCTTTTATTTTTAATGCGTTTCATTTTTAACTCTGGTTAAATAAAGTTCTCTCCATTCTTTTTGCTCACATTTTTCAAATTGGCTATAACTTAGTTGTTTCTTACTAACTTCTCCTCCACATAAAATATATGCTTTCTTTATCCAGGTATATTCCATCTATTACACTGTGTTCATTAGTGGGTTCTTGCCAGTACAGCTAATTGCATGCAGCTCTGTGGCCCTAGTGCGCAAGCGCAGGTTTTAGTGCAATTTTACTTCCTGCATCTGTGCAGGTAGCAAAATCTTGCACAGGGACACATGTGGGCACGTGTTTCGGAGAGGTTTTTTTGCTAGAATGCATGCACGGAAGCAAAATCACACATGCACATGCATCCCTGTGCAAGATTTTATTATTACAGGAAGCAAAATTGCCAGAGCCGTAGAGCTATATGCCTACGAAATACCCTACGAAAATAGACTAACAATCCTGGGTCTAGACTAGAAAGCTTAGAACTACGGCGCCTAAAACACGATCTAAGTATTGCCCACAAGATCATATGCTGCAACGTCCTACCGGTCAATGACTACTTCAGCTTCAACCGCAACAACACAAGAGCACGCAACAGATTCAAACTTAATATTAACCGCTCCAAACTTGACTGTAAAAAATATGACTTTAACAATCAAGTTGTCGAAGCTTGGAACTCATTACCGGACTCAATAGTGTCAACCCCTAACCCCCAACATTTCTCCCTTAGACTATCCACGATTGACCTCTCCAGTTCCCTAAGAGGTCAGTAAGGGGTGTACATAAGTGCACTAGCCTGCCTTTCGTCCCCTGTCCAATTGTCTTTCCTTTATCTCATATATCATATATATTTTCTTCCTTTCATATATCTTCTCCTCTATTTTTACATATTATCTTTATATGTATTACTTCATGTCTATTCTCTTCCATATGTATTGTGTACTGGACAAATGAATAAATAAAATAAAAATAAAATAAAAATATTAGTGGAAGGAACCCACTACTGACTGTGTTGTAGTTTTAACTTGTGGAGTTTACAAGATGTTCTCTAGCTGTCCAAGCTTTTATGTACATAGTGCACACGCTGCTCTCCACCCAAGGACAGTGATGTCAAGACTGGTCAACAATAAGTCCTCCTTTCTTTTCTCTGTACATAGCCTCCTTGAAATATAACTGTCATGAAACGTAACTGATGCAAGAGATGTTGCCTCAAAGGAAGAAGGCAGCCTTCTCTTTCCCTTCAACCATATATCTTTTCCCTTTATTTGAAGAACAATCCTCCACTTATGACCAAAACTGGGGCCAAAATTTCTGTTGCTAAGCAAAACATCTGTTCAGCAATTTTTGACCCATTTTATGAACTTTTTTTAAAAAAATCAGTGTTAAGTGAATCACTGCAGTTGTTAAGTGAATCTGGCTACCCCAATGGACTTTGCTTGTCAGAAGCTGGCTGGGAAGGTTCAAAGTGGTGATTATATGACTCTGGAACAGTGCAACTGCTCATAAACACATGCCCATTTCAAGGGCCTGAATTTTGATTATGTGACCATTGAGATTCTGCAACAATCACAAACACATAAAAATTGGTCGTGTCACTTTTTTTCCCAGTGCTGTTGTGACTAGCAAAAGAATTAGCACACAGGCTTATATACCACTCCAGAGTGCTTTTATAACACTCTTCAGATAGTTTGCAATGTCAGCATATTGTCCCCAGCAGTCTGGATCCTCATTTTACTGACCTCAGAAGAATGCAAGGCTGAGTTTTTGGGGGGTTTGAGATTGGGTGCCTGTTTAATGAAAAACCTGCTTTTATATATGTGAAAGTGCTGGTGCAGTTTGGGTTTTACCTTTTATTTCTTTTTGACTGTCTACGTTTATTTATTTATAATTAGTCTTAAATCATTAAATACATGATTGTAAATTGAGGTCTATGTGTAGAGAAGAAGATAGATAGATAGAGAGAGAGAGAGAGAGAGAGAGAGAGAGAGAGAGAGAGAGAGAGAGAGAGAGAGAGAGAGAGATCTCCCAAAAAAGGGAAAATATTTTAGTATGGACCAGCAAAGCATATGGGAAGTCATAATTCAATTTCATAAGTTGAATTGATTTTGGTGTTTATTTTTCTGACTGCTCATCAGAAGAAAGATAAAATAAATTTTCCCATTGGTCATTAGCTTTAAGGAGAGGCAGTATTTTCTGATTCTCTATCCTTCCAAATCCATGGGTGCCCACTGCAAAAATACAAATTAATGAGTAGTTTCTTCTTCTATTCTGCCAGCCAAAATAGGGATGGTAATACGTTCTCCTTGCTTGCACTTGTAGTTGCTACAGATTAATTTTAAAAATAGATGAAAAGTGAAGGAGAATACGTGTTTGGTTTGCAAATACTTTCGAGATTTAAATTTGCTTAAAACTTTTCTTTTCTGAAATCTTAATTTAGGTCAAATGTGCATATATATACCTGGAATGGGATGAGGATAAATAACCCTTGCTATAACTCAATGGCAATGAAGGATTTCATAAGGAAAAGAAACAAATAGATATGTAGTATAATTCATGAAGGAGATTCATAACAGATTCTGAAACTGAATTTTGGATTATACTAATTCTCCAGCACTCGGAATTTAGTGAATGTCACAGGACAGGGACTGAATATAATAATCCATTAAATTACAACCAATACCCTTTAATAAGGCTTTTATATTAGAAAAATCTTAATTTTTTTAAAATTATTATTATTATTATTATTATTATTATTATTATTATTATTATTATTTATTAGATTTGTACGCTGCCCCTCTCCGTAGACTCAGGGCGGCTCACAACAATAACAAAGACAATGTAAGAACAAATCTAATAATTTAAAAAACACTAAAAACCCCATTATTAAAAGCAAGCATACACATAAACATACCATGTATAAACTGTATAGGCCCGGGGGAGATGTCTCAATTCCCCCATGCCTGACGGCAAAGATGGGTCTTAAGAACTTTACGAAAGGCAAGGAGGGTGGGGGCATTTCTGATCTCCGGGGGGAGCTGGTTCCAGAGGGTCGGGGCCGCCACAGAGAAGGCTCTTCTCCTGGGTCCCGCCAAATGACATTGTTTAGTCGACGGGACCCGGAGAAGGCCAACTCTGTGGGACCTAACCGGTTGCTGGGATTCGTGCGGCAGAAGGCGGTCCCGGAGATATTCTGGTCCGATGCCATGAAGGGCTTTATAGGTCATAACCAACACTTTGAATTGTGACCGGAAATTGATCAGCAACCAATGTAATGTACAGCACAATAGCACTAGCACCTAGATTTATATACCACTCCATAGTGGGTCAATCTTTTGCTTTTTCTGAAGATTCATCAATTACTATAGTGAACTCTGCACAGCATTTATATTCTGCACTCATAGATCAATTAGAAAAGAGAGCAGTAAAGAAAGTGGGAAAATATCTCCATCACCTTCCAAAATTTTAAATTACAGATTTATAGATTAAGAAAGTTGGAAGGGGCCTTGTAGGTCTTCTAGTCCAACCCACTGCCTAAGTAGGAGACCCTACAAATGGCAGTCTGATTTCTTCTTGAAAGCTTCCAGTGATGAAGCTCCCACAACTTCCAAAGGCAAACTGTTCCATTGGTTGATTGTTCTCACTGTCAGAATTTTTTTTCCTTATTTCTAGGTTGAATCTCTCCTTGATCAGTTTCCATCCATTATTCATCTGACCTTTGGGTGCTTTTTTAAAGAGGCAGAACCATATGTTTCCACTATTATTTCACTCTTCAGAAGAGTGAACCATTTGTTTTGTAATATATGTATATAAGCTGCTATTATGATCAGAAATGTAGTACTTCCCTAAGTGAGGACACTGATAGTGATGGGCAAACCCAATGGTGTTCAGGTTCGGCAAGTTCGGCCGAACTTTACGCAAAATTCGGCCGAACCCGAACCAAACCCGAACTCGACCCCAAACGGGGAATCCCTCCCACGAAGAGATTCCGGGGGCGGAGCTTAGACGTCACCGGCAGGTTGCTAAGGACGCCAAGGAGGTCACTTCCTGGATTCCATGAATAAACATGTTTATTTTTACGTGAAAGGACCGTCCTTTGCTTGCAGCGCTGCTGCAGCGTCCTTTTTCGTAAAAATAACAATGTTTATTTTTACGTGAAGATCTCCCTTTGGAGGAGCTGGGGAATCCCTCCCATGAAGAGATTCCGGGGGCAGAGCTGTGACGTCACCGGCAGGTTGCTAAGGACGCCAAGGTGATCACTTCCTGGATTCCATGGAATCCAGGAAGTGATCCCTTTGGCGTCCTTAGCAACCTGCCGGTAACGACAAAGCTCTGAACGCTGAACATGACCCTGAACTTTGCCTGAAGTTTGAAAAAATTTCATGTTTGTGTTCGGCATGCCGAACACTGCAAAATTCGGTACAGACCCAAATTGTGCGGGTTCGGTTCGCCCATCACTAGACACTGATTACGAACATTGCACATCTGTTATAGATTTTCTATAGATTGGGTTTTTTAAGGTAATAAGATACACTTTTATATTCTGTGGGAAGGGAGGACAACTATTTTCAGCCATTCAACATACCTGGTATTAGCTTCAAGTGGACAAGAATTTGCAACTTTTTTTAATAGTGAAGGCTTTTATTTCCATATTCAGATAAAACTTCTTTCCTATTTTTCAGTTCTGGGAGAGAGGGGAAGAGGGAACATACAATTTAATTAGTTAAATTGATTATTTAATTTACTCTGTGTATGTATAGAATGCCTTTACTTGTTAGGAACACTATATATCAGAGGAAAGAAAATTAGAAGGAATATCTCAGTCCATGAATGTCTGATCTGAGAAGACTTTTACATAAAGATTTAGTGCCAGTCTGAACGCAGTTCTAAAAATCTTACAATGTTTGGAAAGCTAAAGTATTGAGTTGATATAGCTCAGCTGCAATTTATTCAAATTTTGCAAATGGAGGAATTTGGTTGGATTGAAATACTGAGTTTTAAGTCTAATAATGGAAATATTAGCTTGAGGGCTTTCCATCTCCTTCTCAGTTGCCCAGACAAAACATAGTTTCATCAACCAGAGTGATACTTTTGTGAGACGGGCAGCCATATAAATATTTTATTTATTTATTTATTTATTTTGTCCAATACACAATGAGGGTTTTAGTGGGTATCTATCTATATACACATGGTAAAATACATGATGAAGGTTATAGAGGAGATACTCATAGTAAAATATATCTAAGAAAGAATAGAAAAGAAGGTATAGTAGTAGAACATATCAATGAAAGAATAGAAGAAGAGATATAGGAATAGAAGAAAGGTATAGGAGATATAGGAGAGCAATAGGACAGGGGACAGAAGGCACTCTAGTGCACT
This sequence comes from Erythrolamprus reginae, assembly GCF_031021105.1. Classification (NCBI taxonomy): domain Eukaryota; kingdom Metazoa; phylum Chordata; class Lepidosauria; order Squamata; family Dipsadidae; genus Erythrolamprus; species Erythrolamprus reginae. The sequence continues at coordinate 112,330,836 of NC_091963.1, forward strand.
TGCACTCGCCCCTTACTGACCTCTTAGGAATCTGGATAGGTCAACCGTGGATAATCTAAGGGTAAATTGTTGGGGGTTTGGGGATGACACTATGGAGTCCGGTAATGAGTTCCACGCTTCGACAATTCGGTTGATAAATAAATATGAAAAGGATGAGGGGGCATACCAAATGCCAGGTTACTAAATCTTTTCTTTCTTCTTGTAAGGTTTTTTTAGTGCAATATTCACAGCATCCAACAATGGGATAGCGGTCTCTATTCCCCATTCTCTGCATTTCAAGTCAGTTGAAATGAAGAGACTCAAAGATCACCCACCCAAAACTTCCATGTTAGAAGGGAAGCAACAAAATACATCCTGTCATTTCCCCTCACTTCCCTGGTATGTTATTTTCTAGCTATTGCTAGTAACTTTCAACCCTGAACTAGTTCTTCTAATCAAGGTAAACAAGAACTACTCATTATTCATTATAAATATGCTTCAGGGTTTTCATTATGGGTCATTACTGAGCTTCTAGCTAAGCCACACTCCTGGTATGCCTGGAAGAAAACACAGTAGTATCCTTTAAAAGGACTCATGCCTAGTTTGATCTTGTGGGTCAAACTTGCAAGATCACCTTTCTTGTGGCACAACTCTGCACCTGTGAGAGAATAATGCGAGGAATGCATAGTCAGCAATAACACACTCGCAAAAGAAAGCTGTAAGCAGAAACATGGTGCCCTGCTTGGAATCTTTTGCCTGAAGCAACTGTTCTCAAATGCCTTCTTGAAAGAAAAAAAACCCCTAATCTTAATCTAATGAAAGTCAAGCAAATCTAAATCCAGTGAATTTGGAAAGGGACTTTAATAAAACAGAGCCAGGTCAACTAAGTTGCTAATAGCTTGCCTTTTATTTCAACCCTCAAATTATCTTATTCTTTGCTATTTAAATCCAGGAGTTGGCTTTGGTACACTATTTTTATGAGACAATTAAACCCCTTATTCAACTGTTAATTGTTCCTGTCAAACTCCAAAAGAAGAGGCCACAGCAAAAGACCAGCTTCAATTTCATTCTGAAAAGTGAACTTTTGGATTGAGAAAATGATTACAAGATGATGACTTTTTATGTTTAGCATGATCACAACAATCTTGCAAAGAAGGTTCTAAATTAAATTAAATTAAATTTCATCCTATGATATTTTCCAGATGGTTTTCAAAATACAGCCCAGGCCTACATTTGTAACTTCCAATTACACTTCCCAGGAATTTCTAATCAGCACTGATTACAATGAGAAGAAACGTAAAATAATGTAAAGGAATGTAAAGGAATGGCCTAGATCAGGGTGGTGAACTATAACCTTTTTATGACTTGTAAACTCTGGGCGTTGGAGTCCACAAGTCATAAAGGGGCCATAGTTCCCCACTTCCCCACTTCTGACCAGATAAAAATGGTCTCCAGCATCACACTCTGACTATTAATTACAGTTGAATTACAACAGTAATTGATTTTCTGTCCCCTTTTGTAGTGATGGGATACCAAAAATTTTAATACCACTAAGATGGATGCCCTGCATTTTCTTTCAATATCTTTCAGTGCAAATTGGGTGTTCTGGGGTGGAGCTCCATTTTCGCTACCCCATTGCGTTCCCTCCCCCCTCCCTCCCCCCCCCCATCTGGGCAGTAGCTCACCTCTGTGTGTATTTGTGTGTTTGTTTGTGTTGTGATTAGCTCTGGCCCAGCTCCTGCCCCAAGGAATGTGGAGGTGGATGTGGGGGAGACATCCACATGCCGCAGGCCTGTTTTGCTTCCAGTAGAACCTGTCTCCTCTGACCAAGGAAGTGTGAGTGACAGGGAAGAGGGGAGTTTTGCCGACAGCCCAGGAGGAGATCAATCAGCTGTATCATCTTTGGATTCTGAACAAGAATTAATGACACATCCACGCATGTGTAGAGTGATGCATAGGAGACAACAACTGAAGGATTATTACAAGAGAAAATGAGGCCACCTGTGATTGGGTGGGGCTGCTGTAATTAGTGCTACAGATAAAAGTGCAGCCTGGTGTGTTAGCCTCATGGCAGTTTATCTGATTCATTGTTTTGTCAAGATCGTGTTTTTTTGCTGTTCAGGATTGTGTATGTGGACTCTCTACACTATAGAATTGGACTCAATTTCCCAGTTATTGGATGAGCAATTGGACTGCATTTCACCTGTGCCTTGTGTGTACCAGAAAATTCCTTTGACATTTAAAAAGGGAGCTGTTCCTGTTTTTCTGTTTATAAAAACTTTTGGGTTTTCCTTTTATCGTGTGGTGTGTGTCTTCCTGGACTAATTACTGGCCGAACAGTTTGCAACCATCAGAATCCATAACCAGGAAGTAGAAAGCTTTTGGTGAATCCAAAGATGGGAAGCAAATAAATTTACCAAATAAATAAATGAACTTTAAGCCATTGCTAAGTGACTGTCATTAAACAAGGACTATTTGCAACAGGCTTCTCGCTTCCTTTTGGCTTACATTGGTACAGTTTGCCTGTAGAGACGTATTGATAAAGGAACTCGCAATACAAAATCTGGGTTAAAAACTCTTGCTAGTTAATTCCACTAATTCCATCCATATAGGTACTGACTCATTTGCCTTATTAAGACAAACAGCTGCAAAAACCGAGCCTCTCATCTCAGTGGAATCTGGCTATGAGAAACCTGAGAATGCCTTCCTGTCTTTCATTCTTTTGCTTTTTCCTGTGCAAGTTTCTAGCCTTGAGGGTGGGAGAGGAAACCCCAAAAACCATATAGGCAATTTTAACTGAAAGTTCAGAAACCACAAGCGTCCCCTGCCGGCAGCTGCACAGTCTGAAAAGTTTTAATCCAGTGCCAAGTCATCATTTCCTTGGAATATTAAGTGAATTATTTTGAAATTGTTCTTTACCTCACTCGTACCTTGGTGGTTAGAAAGAAGTTAGCTTTAGGCCTTGGAAGATGATCCAGGTGCAATTTCTCATTTTGTTCCTCATTTCTTTTATATGCACCTACAGAGTTGTCTTTGGTGAGCTTTATGCCTCAGTTCCCCAACAGATAATAACCTCGTCCTCATCTTAAAGGATGAAAAGAGAAGGCATGGCCAGAAACTGCTACTTCTCGACTGGCTATAACCTGTTATTCTAGAAATGAAGCAGTTACCTTCTATTTCTGTAGCAATGGTCATTTATTAAAAGTTTTTATTTATTCATTTAAAAAAAATATTTTTTTATTAAATTGCAAAGACAGACAAAACATACATTACATGTAACATTTAGTGGAGCAACAATCGCTCCTCTCAAAGTAGAAGTCATCTTTATATTTATAATAAGTAAAAAATGAAAAATAAATGAACTAACTTTATCATTGTTTATAAAATACTTAGATATATCGATTGTAAGATAATAAATAAAAACACATCTAAAACATTTAAAAATATATAGAAATTTTAAAATTATAACTTGAAATGAACTATGAAGGGAAAAAAAGAGAGAAATGGTAGAAGAGGAAAGAAGGAGTTTATCTTTATATTGTAAATAACCACTGTCTAATACAATATAACTACTAGGTAAAAATATATTTAAAATGGTGTAAAAATAAGGTTATCTCTGTTTCTTTGTATCCCACCAGATATATACCTTTTGCCAAACCTCATAAAATTCTGATTCTTCTTGGTTTTTCAACCTTCTCGTCATCATGTCAAGCTCAGCGCATTCCAAGACTTCCTTAAATATATCAGTTTCTTTTGGGGTCTCAAAGTCTTTCCATTTTTGAGCAAAAGCTATCCTAGCTGCTACTAAAATGTGGATTATTAAATAATATATGTCTTTTCTGTATTTCTTATTTGAAATGCCTAATTTAAAAAAATCTGGTGTTTTCTTAATTTCTTGCTGGGTTATTTCTTTTAGCCATTTTTCTATTAAATTCCAGTATTCTTTTGCTTTTGGACATGTCCACCAAGCATGGTAGTACGTACCTAATTCTTCCTTACATTTCCAACAACTGAGTGACGCAGTTTGGAACATTTTTGAAATTCTATTAGGCGGCAGATGCCATCTATAAAACATTTTAATTTGATTTTCTTTAAAAGAAATTGATCTTGTTATTCTCCAGTTATGTGTCCATACCTTTTCCCAAGTATTTAAGTCTATCTCTTTGTTTAAGTTTCTACACCAGCTTATCATTTTATATGTTAAAGGTTTTTAAAAGGCTTATGAAAAAGGAAAAGATGTACAAAGAAATAAAAAAGTAGAGTCCTTTTACTGTACTATTCCTTATTATATGCAGGGAGTATTCTCAGAAGTTGGGATAATTGCAAAGCCTACTTATATCCTGGAACATAAGTAAGAATATTAAAAACCCTGGAATGCAACTTCCTCATTAAGATTTTTTTTTTTAATCTTCCCTTCCCTTTTTTTTCCTTTCCTTGTTGTCCTTAAAATACTAGCAAATGGAAAGAAAGCATAGACAAAAACTGAAGTTGATGAGGGTTTTTTGGCTGCTTTAGATGCCCTCTGGCATAAAGACGGTCAGTTTGACATACTAGCTAAGGTGCTGGGCTAGAAACCAAGAGAACACTGAGTTCTAGTCTTTCCTTATGCATGGAAGTTGAGTGGGTAACTTGGGCCAGTCCAGGCACCTTCACTCCCAGCCCAACCTTCTTTCTTCCTTATTCTTCATCCTTAAATTCCAAGAAAGGTATTCCCTATATTTCACATTTCACATTCTCCATTAAAACTCTGCTCTTTCTCCCTTGTAGCTTTAAAGCACGCTTACTTCATGCCATCTCTCTTTTCATTAAATCAGCCATGGGATGGGAATAAACCCCAACTTTCCAGGTACATAATCCCACATTCAGGAACTGGCTTACAACAAAAGCTCACAAACAAGACACACATTAGCTATACAGTGTTCCCTCGATTTCCGCAGGGGATGCATTCCGAGACTGCCCACGAAAGTCAAATTTCCGCAAATTTGCGGAAGTAAATACACCATTTTTGGCTATGGACAGTATCACAAGCCATCCCTTAACACTTTAAACCGCTAAATTACCATTTCCCATTCCCTTAACAACCATTTACTCACCATTATTACTGGTATTCACCTTGAATAAGACACTTAGTGATCCTGATATTTATAAACATAATTATTTATTAACAATAATTTTTTTTTGTTATTTATTTGCAAAAATTATTAGTTTGGCGATGACATATGACGTCATTGGGTGGGAAAAAACGTGGTATAGGAAAAAACCGCGAAGTATTTTTTAATTAATTTTTTTAAAAAACCGTGGTATAGACTATTCACGAAGTTCGAACCCGCAAAAATCGAGGGAACACTATATATATATTTTGGACTAGAGGGAAACCATCTAAGGTATATGCAGTAGAACAAACTTACGTAAAATGCAGAAATCATATGTCTTCTTTTCTTTTCAACTCTTTTACAATCAACAGAAATCGACCACAGATTTTTTTTCTGAACCTTGAATTCAGATATGTCACTTGAGTACTTACATAATGCTTTTGTCAATGCAGAGGACCTTTTGTTTCCCTTATTGGCTTCAGCCCTTAGAACCCATAATGGTAAGTTGCCACTGCATCTTCTTAAGGGGATGATATGCAGCAGTGATGGCAAACCTTTTTTGGGTCGGGTGCCAAAAGGATGTGAGCGGCTGTAGATGCACATGCTCATACCCATAATGCAATGCCTTACCCCCTGCGCATGCATGCAACTTGTGCATTACCTCCCTGTGCATGCGCACAACCCTCCATTCCCCAGCTCCTTCCCCGCGCATGCGTACAGGCCTCACTGAAGCCTCTGGACTTCCGGTGGACCCACTGGGCTGTTTTTCGCTCTCTCCAAGATTCAGGAAAGCCTCCTGAAACCTGGAGATGATGAAAAACAGTTCCATGGACCTATCGGAAGTTTGGAAATGAACTTCTGGTTGATCTATTTGGCTGTTTTTCACTCTCCAAGGCTTCAGGAGGCTTTCCTGAATCCTGGGGGGGGGGGGGTGAAAACAGCCCAACTAGAAGATCATTTCCGAACTTCTGGTTGGCCTGTTGGGCCATTTTTTGTCATTCCCCAGGCTTTAGAAAGCTTTCCTGAAGCCTGGGAAGAGTGGAAACAGCCAAAAAGAAGGCTGAAAATCAGCTGGCTAGTATGCGCATACATGCTGGAGTTGACATAGGGCGATGCGTCATGTGCCCTCAGATATGTGCCATAGGTTCGCCATTACTGATGTATGGAGTTCTAAGGTGGTACTTTACTTTTTCAATAGTGAAGACATCTGTTGGATTTAGAATGGAAGCTTCCTAGATCAAATTATTTATGTACTTTGCATTTATTTAGATCTCACCTTTATTGATTTTCTAAATAACTGAAAGCAGCAAACATATTTTCCTATTTTCCCCGCAACAACCACCCTATGACTTAAGTTGAATTGAGAGACAATGACTGGCCCAAAGTCATCTAGCCAGCTTTCATGTCTAAAGCAAGACTAGAATTCACAGTCTCCTGGTTTCTAGGACAGCACCTTAAGCACTACAACACACTGGCTCTACTAATATTAAGTCTATTAAGGATTAATTTAAAATAAGGCTCAAATAATAATGAAATGACATCAAATCGATTAATAGTATTTTTCCATGATGGGAAAAGTTATCCTGGAAAGAATATTTTCACATAATTTTCAACATGTAGAAAATTAATCATCATATTATTTTATTATCAAATATTCAGTTTAATACATCCCATAATTTATTTGCTTTGTTTTGACAAGTTAAGATGGTGATTGTAACAGAAGTGGGTTCTTCCCAGTTTGGATTGGTTCACCCAAATCTGTAGTGACCTGTTGGTGACATCATGATGGTGTCACAAAACCAGTTTGGTCGGTGCCAGTCCAGGAGTGACGCCCTCTTTTTAAAAAAATATTTTTATTTTTAATTTTTAATTTATTTATTTTTCCTTCTAAGCAAGTGCAGAAGTTTCTTGCAATGTGCATAAAGTTGCCATTTTTGTTTTTGGCTTTAAAAAAAAAAATTATTTTGGATTTTTTTTGGCACTGCGCATGCTCCACAAGGCGTGGCCATGCGGCTCAGGAGGCAGCGAACCAGCATCAAAGTAAATTAGAACCTACCCCTGGATTGTAACTGTGGAACTGATACTGTTAAATCAGAGGCTGGAGGCCGAGGAAGAGGGTAACAGCTCTTTATTTAGCAATCAGGAACATTAAAAGTGACCAGCTGGCAGGCAGGTAGTGACTTAAAGGAAAAGCGGCCAAAGCCGCACCTTTTATACTTTGTTACCAGCGCTGGGGATTGGTGACAATGTTTCAGGCTTCGCGCCGAGGCTTCCTATTGCTTGCGCCTGGAGGTTCCTTATTGGTCGCGCCTCGGCTTCCCATTGGTTGCGCTTGCGGGCCTCTCATTGGTCGCGCCTGCTCCAATCAGCAATCACATTTATTTTAACAGCTTGCAAACATAACAGATACTTTATTCCTTTTTTTACATGCAATATACCGTATTTTGCAGAGTACAAAACGCACCGGCATATAAGACGCACCTCAGTTTTTTGGGAGGAAAATAAGGAAAATAATCTGCTTACCAGATATTCATCTGGCTAACATCCTTAGTCTGGTCAGTTTCAGAACATTATTTTATCCCCTGGTTAGGGCTTTAAAAAAAACCTTATTTGGAGAGAGTAATAATGGAAGAGCTTGCAAGCCAGTAAACACTGGGAACATTGTTAGAACCTGGTTAGGACTGGAAAGAAAACTTTTGAGCAAGTTAGAGTTTTACAGAGAGTCAACATATTGCCCCCAACAATCTGAGCCCTAATTTTACCGACCTTGGAAGGATGGAAGGCTGAGTCAACCTTGATGATGATCAGTGATGATCAGTGATATAGGGACTTGTCTATCCCAAGCATGTGAAGACAGCGGATTGAGGAAATGAAATCTACTAGATTAGGATGACGGTCATGAAGGCGATCTCTGCAAGCGATGTGGTGCTCTAAGAGCATGGCAAGATGCAAAAGACACCCTGATCAACTACTCTGCCCAGACTATCTCCAACTATCTTGACTTTGTCCTGCTTATTGGAACAAGATGGAATCTGGGAAGAGTGAAGCTGACTATGCGTACCTCTCCTTCACTTTAAACCAATTCACCTGCAAGTCTTGACATCCCTCCCAAGATGTTAAGATCTTCTTCGCAAACGATGGATGAACATCAGATGATACTGATCTTGCAATTTCTCTCAAGAAGGTTTCACATATAAGAACTGCAATTTTTATTAGTATGTATTTTTATTATTTTAAAACATATGATCCCATTCTCACCTCTCCAGTGAGTGATGCCTCCTTGTCTCACAACATTTCTAGTTCTACGGGACTGAATTTAACTGAACAAAGAGTGCCATTTCGGGTGCGTATCCAGCTATACAATAATCTCCAGGTCAATTATTTCAGTGATGCAGTGACTCTTGTCTGGTCTGAGAGCCAGATGAATCCTCCTATAATCTGATGATTTACTGCAATTAAGACTCCAAAAACATTTATAGTCAGCCCCAGGATTCACAGCAACCAGCCCTTCTCATTTGAACCAAATGTACATTCATGGCCAGGGTAGATACAGGATATGCCAACAAAAAGTAGAAAGGTGGATTTATTATGCTGGATTCTCTTGTCTTCTTTCAGAAATGTGTGCCAAAGAAAGATTGTAGTTGAGGAAAACTGCCATAGTTTGCTTCAAAAATGCTTTGCAAGAATGGTGGATTAGGCATAACACAATGTAGAATTCAAAGTTAACGTCCACACTTCTTAAATTTTATTTTCATTCTAATAAGGCAAATAATCTTCCAGAACATCGCCTAGAAATATTCTCACAAAAATATGAAATATATATATATTTAAAAGTAGCCCATTTTCAAGTTTTTTAGGTTGATTCTTTGCTCCAGGTCTAAACAATTGACATATCAGCTCTTTGTGATAGAATAGAATAGAATAGAATAGAATAGAATTTTTATTGGCCAAGTGTGATTGAACACACAAGGAATTTGTCTTGGTGCATATGTTCTCAGCGTACATAAAATAAAATATACATTTGTCAAGAATCATGTGGTACAACACAATGATTGTCATAGGGGTTAAATAAGCAATGAAGAAGCAATATTAATAAAAATCTTAGGATATAAGCAACAAGTTACAGTCATACAGTCAACATGGGAGGAAATGGGTGAAAGGAATGATGAGAAAGACTAGTAGAATAGAAGTGCAGATTTAGTAGAAATTTGTGAGTTAATGTATGTAATGATTTGTGAGTTAATGTATGCTTAATCACCAAATGAATCAATTAGCAAAAGGGATAACTATTGATCTTTCTTAAGACCAAAGTATCTTCCATTGGCTATTTTGGTTGCACTTAGAGGGTAAAATCATACTCCTGTGGAAATGGCTGAATTAAGCAGAAGATATTCCCACGTGAATCCTTTATAAAGAATTGGTTGTCACTGAGCTCACTGACAATTCCTGCTTATGATACAAAGACCAATGACAAGAATGTGCACTGTTGATAAAGCCTCCATCTCATCTCTATATTGCCCTTGAGGCAGGCTGAAATCTAAGTTCCAGCATTCATGAAAATAGCATCTTCTGTATTACAACAGTTGAAAACCTCTACTACAGGTGCTGAAAGCATGTGCATGTACACTATCGCACCTGCATGAGTGCCCACACCCATAATTCAATGCCTGGGGAGGACAAAAATTGCCTCCCCTGCCCCTCTGGAGACCAGAAACAATCCATTTCCCAACTTCTGGTGGACCTGATAGGCCCGTTTTTCACACTTCCCAGGCTCCAGAGGCTTCCCTGGATCCTGGGGAGGGCAAAAACGTCCTTCCACATCCCCCAGAGGCTCTCCAGAAGTCAAAAATGCCCTCCCAGACCCTCTGTGTGAGTGAAAATCAGCTGGCCAGCACACATATGTGTGCTGGAGTTGAGCTAGGGCAATGGGTCGCATGCCCTCAGATATGGCTCCGCGTGCCACCTTTGGCACCCGTGCCATAGTTTCACCATCACTGTTCTAGGAGTTTTTGGAGGTCATAAATTTGTTTTGATGAGGACTGGACCAATTTCAGGCCTTTTCCCTCCCATCTGGTCATTGGGTTCTGTGCCTCCACAATTATATTTTCTGAGTTTGCTAAAGGGGTTGGATAGACCACTTTAATGCCAATGAGTTCCCCTACCCCAAAGTTCTACACTTAGAAATATGAGAATTTGATATTTTTATGTTGAAGCTTTAAAAGATAAGTGAATGATTTTCAATCCTGGCTCCAAATTAAAGGGCTACAGCTTGGTATGTCCAGCGCTGTATGTCTGGTTTGCTACAAATGTCTCTAGCAAAATATCAATGCTAGCCACGGTAGTGATAGAACAAATCCTAAGCTGTCAGAAAGAAAAGTATCATATCTGGCTTGAATCAGTAGATGAGGAGGTAAGGAGATCTTGGATTAATCTTATCCTGATGAATAAACAGGTGTATGGTTTTATTGGAAGGGATTCTCCTTACAAGACAAACAACAGCTTGAGAGGAAATAGTTTTAAGGGACAAGCAACAGGAAGCAAAAACAAAGGAAGGAATGGGGGCAAGCAATTTTCATTTAACAGAGTGCTATGCGAATCATTCACAGGATTGGGCCATGATGGCAGTCAAGCTACTTCAAATTTAGGACAAAGGACAAGTAAATAGCAGTTAGTAAGGGGGAAAGGATGGCTGGGAAAATACCAATTGCTGACTTGAAAGTACTATTTTAAAGTCTCTAGTAGTTCCTCACAATCAAAAAGGCTAGATTCTCACTGAGCCAAATACAGTGGTACCTCGTCTTACGAACTTAATTCGTTCCGTGACCAGGTTTGTAAGTAGAAAAGTTCATTAGAAGAAGCAATTTTTCCCATAGGAATCAATGTAAAAGCAAATAATGTGTGCAACCCCATCCCAAAAGTCACCCCTTTTGCCTTGCGCCACCGGGAATTTCCATCTCCGGATTTCCACTGCCAGCCAAAGCACCTGTTCTTGCATTGCTGGGATTCCCCTGAGCCTCCCCTCGCTGGGAAACCCCACCTCCGGACTTCCGTTGCCAGCCGAAGCGCCCATTCTTTGCTGAAATTCAAGGCAGTGCCGGCAAAAATGAAGAGAATCCCAGCGAGGGGAGGCTCCGGGGAATCCCAGCAACACAAGAATGGGAGCTTTCACTGGCAACAGAAGTCCGGAGGCGGGGATTCCAAGCAAGGGGAGGCTCCGGGAAATCCCAGCAATGCAAAAACGGACGCTTTAACATACTTTTTCATAATGTTGTCAAGTATACATTTTTGATCCTTTTGCTAACTAACAGATAATCTGATCTATTAATATTCTGCAAACCATCATTCTTTTTCCAGGCTTTGAGAAGTGTGTTGTGGCATCTGCATTAATGTAAGGAAAGCATGCTACCACCGTTATATACCATAGTTGGGTCATGAATAAATAAGGTATAAGACAGCATATTTTACTCTAGGGTTATTTCCATGTATTCATTATTAACAGTTCCACAATCATCTGAAACATTTGCATAACAACTTAGTAATTGTCTCACTTGCACCTTCTAGGTGCTCTAAACCAGTGATTTTCAATCTTTTTTGAGCTGTGGCACATTTTTTACATTTACAAAATCCTGGGGCACACCACCAACCAAAATGACACCAAATGACACTTTAACACAGTACATATTATACATATAGTTAATAATATAGTTTCTAAATGTATTTATACTCACTTAGGAGGCCATATACAATATAGATAACATTGTGATGCATTGTATATCACCCTCTGTGGGGGCCTCTTATAAAAAGAAAAAGGTCAAATATCTATATACTGTACACCATCAGGATAGACATAACCAGCTGAGGCTAAGGCTTCATCTAGTGGTGGCAACATTTACCTCCAGTCCTGACCAGGATTAGAAATTGGGACCATGGGGAGGAGTAGCAGCTTCAACTACTCACCGCGGCAACACAATGACAAGTGCGCAGCAGCCCGAGTGGGGACCTTCCTGGGTGTGGATCAGAGGCAGCCTGCTATTGGTTCATTGCTAGTGGTCGGGATGAATCCTAAAAGGTGATTGGTCAGTGAGCGTTCCCTGTGCCTCCACTCTTCTTGTCGCTGATAGGTGGAGGGATTGTGAGAGGAATGTTTATGTTCAGATGGAGGTGGCTGGCGGTGGGACAGATAAATGGCCTCTGCGGACCGTATCTGGCATGTGGGCCATAGTTTGGGGACCTATGTTTAATTTCCCCACGGCACACCTGACCATGTCTAATGGCACACTAGGGTGCCGCGGCACACTGGTTGAAAAACACTGGTCTAGACTAGCCCACCAATTCTCTCTCAGTTGAGCAATTAGAGAAAACAAAATCAATATATTCTATATGAGATTAGAATAGCGGTGAGCAGTGTTCCCTCTAATTTTGGGGGTGGGTGGGTGGAAAAGTATAGTATCTGAGCGGCAGTCCCTTCGGGACTGGGCAGCACGGAAATAATAAACAAACAAACAAACAAACAAATAAATAAAAAACCCACCCTGTTTTGCCTCAGAGAATTTCAAAATAAAATACTGTACTGTGTGTCTATAACAGTGAGCTCATAATAGGGCAACTCTATCAATATCAAAATGCCACTTAAATAGTTGAGCTAGTTTCAAACTAGATTTTGATTTTCTTTCTCTCTTCCTTACTCCCATTCTTTTTCTTTCTCTTTTCCTTCCTCTCTTTTTTCTATCTGTTTCTCTCTCTTCCTCTCTTCCTATCTCTCTCCTTCCCTCTCACTCTTTCCCTCTCAGCTTCTGGGCAGGTTTGGAAAACTCTGAGTTGATGATGATTTTTAAGTGAGCGATTGCTCACTGCTCAGCTTAGAGGGAACTATGGCGGTGAGCTATGAGCAGGAACGCTAAATTGCGCTCGCCGCTGCGGCTCCTAAGTTCTTATGGGGCCAGTGTGATTTTGCTGCTGCACCTGTGGAGGTAGCAAAATCATGCATGGAGCCGCAGGTAAAATCTCACTGAAACACAGGCACCCTTGCGGCTCCATGCACGATTTTGCTACCTCTACAGGTACAGAAGCAAAATCGCGCTGGCCTCACAAAACCCTATGACCCGCCACAGAGGGCACAATTTAGCATTCCAGCTCGTAGCCCACTGCTGGATTAGAATATTAGTGTGGGAGCTCGAGCAGTGACATATGTTTTGTGTTCTGATAAAGAAACAATACAATTATGGTTGTGTTTTTAAATTAAAAGTCTTTGTTATGTTTATGGCCCAGAATTTCTTGAACAGATGAAGGACTGTATTTATTGAACTGATACTGATTTACTAGATAAACCTTCTCCCTATTCTTCCTGTGCTGCATTTGGGTGGTGGGAGGGAAGAAACAAACAAATAAAAACTAGTCATATGCCCTTCTTTTCTACTCAGATGAAAACACCATGGTGGTGTAATAAACATCATAGTTTTGCAACTGCAGGATCAAAGGATTGCTAAGGAGATAGGAAGCATCATTCCCATCTGTGCAAAGATGACCTGCCCCATTGTACTCCATAGAACTCCAGTTCTGAAAAGCTAAATCTTTGTCATTTGATCTGCAAGTAAGCTAGAAATTTGCTTAGTTGCCCCACATTAATGTTGATGGCATGAAACCAGAGAGATGAAACACTAGTCCAGAAATTAAGTCAAGTCTCTTTGGGCTCATTCAATGCTCGTAACATGTTTGTTCACATGTGCAATTTGCTTAACATGATAACTAACATTATGCATTCATTCTCAAACTATACCAACCTCCACTATTTTATATTTTCTTTGCCCTACTTCTAAATGCCATTTTTCAATTTTTGCTTGGCAATTTTTGCATGGCAAGTGCTTAATCTAGGGCAAATTATTCTACAATAAATTTAAGGGTCTAAACTTTGCTTTTCTTCATCAAGTCTTGACACAGTTTTGAGAATGCTCCCCAGTTTCTGGCAACCTGTGCATAGCTGGAAAATGTTTCTGATTGGTGGTGATGTTGTCTCATAAAAATGGCAATTAAAATTCAGAACACTGAATGATATACAATAGACGTTCCTCTGTTTATTAGAAGGATATCTGGCTGGGCCATGAGGGGAGTATTCCCCTCTCGGAGAGGTGCCCTGAGGAGTTTCAGATACTGCATCAGCCACGACTCCGGGAAAGGGGTAGAGGAGTGGCAATTATTATACGGAAGAGTCTTTGTCCTCGCAGGATCCTTGACCTGGAGTTTGTTGGGTGTGAATCTCTCTTCTTGAGGTTGGACTTAGGATTCAGTTGGGTTTGTTGCTGACGTATCTGCCTCCCAGCTGTGTTATAACAACACTGCCTGCGCTGATGATAGATAGATAGATAGATAGATAGATAGATAGATAGATAGATAGATAGATAGATAAAGAGAGAGAGATAGTAGATGAAAGAAAGAGAAAGAAAGAAAGAAAGAAAGAAGCAAAGAAACAACGATACTAGATAGATAGATAGATAGATAGATAGATAGATAGATAGATAGATAGATAGATAGATAGATAGATAGATAGATAGATAGATAGATAGTAGATGAAAGAAAGAAAGAGAGAGAGAGAAAGAAAGATAGATAGATACAGGATAGATAGAGAGCGAGAGAGATAGTAGATGAAAGAAAGAAAGAGAAAGAAAGAAACAAGCAAAGAAACAAAGAAACAAGGATACAGGATAGATAGATAGATAGATAGATAGATAGATAGATAGATAGATAGATAGATAGAGAAAGAGAGAGAGATAGTAGATGAAAGAAAGAAAGAGAAAGAAAGAAAGAAACAAGCAAAGAAACAAAGATACTAGATAGATAGATAGATAGATAGATAGATAGATAGATAGATAGATAGGTAGGTAGGTAGGTAGGTAGGTAGGTAGGTAGGTAGGTAGGTAGGTAGGTAGGTAGGTAGGTAGAGAGGTAGAGAGGTAGAGAGGTAGAGAGGTAGAGAGGTAGAGAGGTAGAGAGATAGAGAGATAGAGAGATAGAGAGATAGAGAGATAGAGAGATAGAGGGATAGTAGATGAAAGAAAGAAAGAAAGAAAGATACAGGATAGATAGATAGATAGATAGATAGATAGATAGATAGATAGATAGATAGATAGATAGATAGATAGATAGATAGTAGATGAAAGAAAGAAAGAGAGAGAAAGAAAGATAGATAGATAGATACAGGATAGATAGAGAGAGAGAGAGAGATAGTAGATGAAAGAAAGAAAGAAAGAGAAAGAAAGATAGAAACAAGCAAAGAAACAAAGAAACAAAGAAACAAGGATACAGGATAGATAGATAGATAGATAGATAGATAGATAGATAGATAGATAGAGAGAGAGAGAGAGAGAGAGAGAGAGAGAGAGAGAGAGATAGTAGATGAAAGAAAGAAAGAGAAAGAAAGAAACAAGCGAAGAAACAAAGATACAGGATAGATAGATAGGTAGGTAGGTAGGTAGGTAGGTAGGTAGAGAGGTAGAGAGGTAGAGAGGTAGAGAGGTAGAGAGGTAGAGAGGTAGAGAGGTAGAGAGGTAGAGAGATAGAGAGATAGAGAGATAGAGAGATAGAGAGATAGAGAGATTGATAGATAGATAGATAGATAGATAGATAGATAGATAGATAGATAGATAGATAGATAGATAGATAGATAGATAGATAGATAGTAGATGAAAGAAAGAAAGAAAGATACAGGATAGATAGATAGATAGATAGATAGATAGATAGATAGATAGATAGATAGATAGATAGATAGATAGATAGATAGATAGTAGATGAAAGAAAGAGAGAGAAAGAAAGATAGATAGATAGATACAGGATAGATAGAGAGAGAGAGAGAGAGAGAGAGATAGTAGATGAAAGAAAGAATTTTTTACTACCACACTGTGGCCGTGGCTTATGCAGGACGCCCTGCATTTTCTTTTCAGCATCTTTCATTGAAAATTGGGTGCTCTGGGGTGGAGCTCCATTTTCGCTACCCCACTGCCGTCCGGACCTACTTTTAAACTCTACCTTGCAGAAAAGCCCCAAGGAAATTGAAAAGATTTACTATTGAATCAGCTTCCTACCCTCTGGAAAGGGAAAGGTCAAAGACAGGCAGTTCTATGGGTGTGGTTAAATTTATAGTAACAATCATATATTTAGGAATGTATCTGTTCTGGCCTTTAGGGACAGGTGTGTAAGAGGAGGAGGAAAAGGTTTTTTTTTCAAGGGACTTTCAGCTCTGGCGCCTTTCTTTTTCGCAAATATTAACTGTCACATAAAGAACCCCTCCTCTATTTTTTCAGTAGAACTGGGAGGTATAGCCACTTTAATGGTCCTTTTCTTTTCTCTGGAGTTTTTGAATAGTGCCAGTATTTTTTCAGCTGGGAAAATCTCCATTTGCCCACTTGCTTCAGTTCTGTTACTGTTTCCTTGGTAGAGGAGCTGTTTTGCTAACTAACTTTGCTTGTGAAAAATAGCAGAAGGCCGCTCATGTTGCCTAGAAGTGATTTATCTCTAGACAAGTTATCTGAAATTTACAACTTTTGCTTTACCCCTCTATTAAAGTGCAAAATTAATCTTTAAGGTCAGGTTTTCTTCCCAAGCTTGGCATTTTTAAAGTGTGTGGACTTCAACTCCCAGAATTCCCCAGTTAACATGCAAAGCAAAAATTCAAGGGCATGCTGGCTGGAGAATTCTGGGAGTCCAAGTCCACATACCTTAATCAGTGATGGATTGCAGGCAGTTTGGATCGGTTTGCCCGTATCTGTGGTGGAGATTTGCCCCCGCTCAACAAACCCGCAGCAATGGCCAGCTGGCCATGCCCCTGAACCGGTCCTCCCATCACCGCTCCTTTCAACCGGCTTACAAAGAACCCTCTGCACATGTGCAGAACCTTCTGCGCATGTGTAGAGGGTCATTTGCGTGGCATGACATGTCCGAACCAGTCTTTCAATGTGATACGAATATGTAGGGAAGGTAAGTAGAACCCACCCCTGATCTTAATGTTGCCAAATTTGGGTGGGGTGGACTTTAGATGATATATTAGATAGGAATATTCTTTTTACAGGGAAAAATAGCCCATGCTATGATATACTCATGCATAGCTTGCTTGCTTGCTTGCTTGCTTGCTTGCTTGCTTGCTTGCTTGCTTGCTTGCTTGCTTGCTTGCTTGCTTGCTTGCTTGCTTGCTTGCTTGCTTAGTTACTTCCTTCCTTCCTTCCTTCCTTCCTTCCTTCCTTCCTTCCTTCCTTACTTACTTACTTACTTACTTACTTACTTACTTACTTACTTACTTACTTACTTACTTACTTACTTACTTACTTACTTATTTGGATTTCTAGCCCACCCTTCTCCGTAGACTCAGGGCAGCTTACAAAACAAGAATAAATACAAAAAGAAGCATGTAAGAAACCCAAACATTACCCAAACGTTAAACTCATCTCAATCTAATCTAAAACCCCCAATTATTAAAAAAAACAATCAGCCATCTTCATTCCATCACAATCATATACATTCGGCCAGAGAGCAGGATGTCAATGCTCAACGGCCCCAAGCCTGCTGGCAAAGGTGAGTTTTCAAAACCTTACATACAGAAGCCTCCATTTCTCTTGGACCTGCACAGAAAAACTCCTGATGTTGGAAAGTGAGCAAATCCATGTTTAATTATATTCAGTGGAGCCTTCACAGCCTCCAGACAGAAGCTGTTACATATTACAAAGTGTGGATAGGAAATGCCATTTTCTGGTACCTCAGTAAAATTATTAATGAAAAATAATTGATGTGAGTATTCTTATTTGAATGTGAAATACTTTGGAATTGTCAGGTTTCTGATTAGTATGCCATAACTGAATCTTTAAAGCATTTGATGATGTAGCTTTATTATCCTTGGGAGCTGTTTTGTAAATCAAGTAGACCATGGTTTATAAATCCAGCCCATTTTAGTTTATTCAATAAACTATGATTAAGCATAGCTGCTGTGGCCCCTGATAAACATCAAAAATGTAAAAGTTTGTGTTGTTTTTGGCTTTTTAAATGATCTGTTGAACAATAAACTAGCCACCACAATTTAGTCTCTGTGGTGTGTTTTATAGTTCATTGTACTGTCTGAAGCCAGTAATTGGATTAATTCTATAAACAATTATTTAACCATTGACAAATACGTCACACAAATACAACATTTGTGTGTATATAGAGCAAAGAAATAGTACATGTTGCTGTCTAGATGTTGCTAAACTGCACCTTCCAGCAGACAAAGTTTGCATTTACAGTTTAGCAACACGGAGAAAGGCGTAAGACTACCCGTCATCACAACATTGTATATTTTCCTTGACAGTTCTATGAAATGCCATGCATGCAATCAGTCTGAATCGCTTGTTCCTGGCTGGTCTCACCGCCTTAGTGAAATTATGTCTTTGTCATCTTTCCATTGCAAGTCATGTACATACCAGCCCTAAGGCTTTCGGACAGGCTGGAACCTGTGAGGATGGTGGGGGAGGGGGAGTCTATAAGTCTATAAAGGAAAAAAAGGGAAGACACTCTATCTTTCCCGAATGCCATCACTCTGCTAAACAAGTAATTCCCACAACATTGTCAAATATTTTACTAAGTCTGCACTTCTATTTCTACTAGTTTTTTCTCATCATTCCTACCACCCATTTTCTCCAATTTAGGACTATCTGACTGTAACTTGTTGCTTGTACTCTTAAGATTTTTATTAATATTGTTTCTCATTGCTTAGTCGACCCCTATGATAATCATTAAGTATTGTACCACATGATTCTTGACAAATCTATGTTTTCTTTTATGTACACTGAGAGCATATGCACCAAAGACAAATTCCTTGTGTGTGCAATCACACTTGGCCAATAAAGAATTCTATTCTATTCTATTCTATCCTACCCTACACTACCCTACACTACCCTGCCCTACCCTACCCTACCCTACCCTACCCTATTCTATCCTATCCTATCCTATCCTATCCTACCCTACCCTAACCTAACCTACCCTACCCTACCCTACACTACTCTACTCTACTCTACTCTACTCTATTCTATTCTTCCTTTTCTTTGAAGGTAGATCAACGTTTCTTAGTACCATATTATGAGAAGGCAAGGTTATCAATAAAGCCATGCTTGCTATTGCCTTGGATGTTAAAGTCTTGACTTACATTCCAACCCAACTCATTCCAGACGAGAAGTGAAATGAGAAGAACATATCCTACTGATGAGCTTCGTTTCTTTATAAATGATCTTCCTGAATCAACGTTTGATGGTTAAATACTGGAGCAGCGAACCATTGACCCCAACCTTCTCAAAGCCAGCTGAAGAAAAGGCAAGTGAGAAACAGAAAATTCCTTGCCGCCATCCTCCAAGCACGAGAGACCGGATACTCCACCACAACATATCATAATATTGTAAGACTCCTGCGGTTTCTTCAGTGCCCAGCTGAGTTCTACCTGGCGAATATATCCCCAAGCCCATTGAGATAATTCCTGGCTTTAAAAAAAGCTATGTAAATTGCATCTACAGTGATCCCTCGATTTGCGCGTTCTCGATTAGCGCGAAACGCTGCAACGCGGTTTTTCAAAAAATATTAATTAAAAAATAAGTCCGCATTTTTTTTGCTATACCACGGTTTTTCCCACCCGATGACGTCATACGTCATCACCAAGAGTCACTTCTCTGTCTCTTTCTCTTTCTTTCCTGTCACTATGCTTCAATCATTTTCTCATTTCTCTTTTTTCTCCCCTTTTTTCTATCATTTCTCTCTCTCTTTCTTCCTCTCTCACACTCTCTTCCTCCCTTCTCTCTCCCCCCCTCCACTTGCCCACGAGAAGAAAAAAAGCAACCTCTGCCGGGCAGCTCCCCTTGTGCCCCCGCTTTGTGCCTGCCTCTTTTGGGGATTTTTTTTTCTTTTCTTTTTTGCGCTGGCGGCGGGAGCTGTTGGGGAGGGCTCTGCCGGGAAGGCCTCTCAGCTGCAGAGCCGAATGGGGGCGGAGGCAACAGCGGAGCCCGGCGCTGGGGCCATGCGAGGCTGTTCATCCAGGGGGGCGTGGACTGGCAAGTCGCCCTCCTTTCTCTCTCTTTCTCAAGATCGCTTGCCGCTTGCCTATTGCAGCGAAGGAGGCGAAGCAAGGCTCCAAGCTGCAAAGCGGCAAGCGATCTTTCCCCTTTGCCTGGGTGGCGGGAAGACCAAGGCAAGGTTCCTTCAGCCGCCCAACACCTGATCCGCTCCGCAGCGCGGCAGCAGCGAGGAGCCGAAGATGGGGTTTCCCCTTTGCCTTTACTCCATCTTCGGCTCCTCGCTGCTTCCGCGCTGCGGAGCAGATCAGCTGTTGGGCGGCTGAAGGAATCTTCCCTTGGTCTTCCCCGCCGCCCACACGCAAACTCCACCATCTGCGCATGTGCGGCCATGAAAAAAATGGCGCACATGCGCAGATGGTGGTTTTTACTTCCGCATCCAGTATAACGCGGAAATCGGTTAGCGCGGGAGGTCTTGGAACGTAACCCCCGCGCTAACCGAGAGATCACTGTATTGATTTACCTTGATGTAGTTGTGAAGTCCTTATGTGTTTGCAGTGTAGGAGTTCCAGGCTAGTGATTTTTTTCTGAAACCAAATTGTTTGTTAGAGTGTAGGATCTTAGTAGGTGAAGGGTGATGGATTGATTTATGATTGATTCCATGACTTTGCAGATGATGCAACATAAAGAGATTGGTCTGTAATTTTCAACATTACTTTGATCTTCTTTTTTGGAGATAGGGATGACTGTGGCTAATGACCATAAGTTGGGGAAAAGGCTAGTCCTGAAGGATTTTTCAAAAATTATGTTTAGAAGTTCTTGAGTCTTTGAGTTTATTGTTTACAAAGTTGTAGAAGGCATGTGTGGAATTTGTGTGCAGAAGGTTTTTTCTTGATGAGGGCCTAGCAAATGTTTTGTATGCTCTGGTTAGTAGATTAATATTACCAGAGAATAAACTATGCAGGATTAGATTACTTACTCTTGGTGCCATTTTGGCAATGTTGTTACAGTAGGCACTTAGGACATTAGGTATGAGTTCTTGACACAGTGAGGGTCATCTATAAGGTCGTCTCCTCCAAGTTTGTATTTTGTGTTCTGTTTTTTTTTTTGTCGATGTGTAAGACAGAGCATTTATTGGATGAGATTTAAAATTGCCAGTTCTCTGACCATTCTTATACATGGTCAAGATCTTTTTGAAGAGTAGCAGTATTGTTGGTGGTATTAAATAATTTAATATCATCAGCAAAGAGGATGCAGTTGCTTGTAATATGATCGCAGACGTCGTTTATGTAAAGTATGAATAGTGTTGGCCCAAGAATGCTGCCTTGAGGGACACCACTGTTGACAGGTGCAGAATTTGATAGGGCACTCCCTATTTTAACTACGTGTTGTCTATTTGACAAGAATGCAGTTATCCAATCATGAAGGGGACCTGAGATGCCATAGGATTTGAGTTTCAGAAAAAGTTTGTCATGTACCACTGAGCAAAGGCTTTACAGAAGTCTATGTAAATTGTGTCTGTTGTTTTGCCCTGATCGAGATGTGTAGTCCATATGTTTTTGCAGTGTAGGAGTTGCAGGGTACAGGATTTTTTCCCCTGAAACTAAATTGTTTGTTAGAGAATAGGTTGTTGGCTTCTAGGTGGAGGGTAATAGATTGGTTTGTAATTGATTCCATGACTCTGACACAACATAAAGAAATTGGTCTGTCATTTTCAACATTACTTGGATCTCCTTTTTTGAAGATAGGGATGTAGCTAGTGATCAAAATTTGGGAAAGAAGCTAATCCTGAAGGATTTTTCAAAAATTATGTTTAGAGGTTCAGCTATGGATGAGGAGAGCTTTTTTAAGGAGTATGCACATAGTCCATCGAGTCCAATAGATGGGGTGGTTTTAGATTGCATAAAGCATTTCCAACATTATCTTCTGTAAAATCAATTTGTGTTAGATAGATGTAGTTATTTGTGGTATGACTAGGAAATATTGGAAATGAACCATTACTGTTTACAAAGACTGAGCTGAAGAATGTGTTAAACAGATTGGCTTTAAGGGCTTCATCATTATATTCTTTACCATTTGGTCCTTTTAGAGGTAGCATGGATCTCGAGACTTTGAGTTGGTTGTTTGCAAAGTTATAGAAGGCCATGTGGATTTATACATAGTCCTTTGATTAGATTGAAAATAATATAGGATAAAATACTTAAGCAGACAAATAAATTGCAAGCCTTTTTTGTTTGAATGAGACTTGTTACTATTGAACTATTAGGTTCTCTTTTAGTATTCAATTCAGTATTCAATTCAAGTATGTACCATTTTTCAAACTGAAAATCTCCAAAGATCTAAAATGTCTCGGATTCTTGATGAGAGTATAGTGTTCCCTCGATTTTCGCGGGGGATGCGTTCCGAGATCGCCCGCGAAAGTTGAATTTCTGCGAAGTAAAGATGCGGAAGTAAATACACTATTTTTGGCTATGAACAGTATCACAAGCCATCCCTTAACACTTTAAACCCCTAAATTGCAATTTCCCATTCCCTTAGCAACCTTTTAGATTATTACTCACCATGTTTCTTTATTAAAGTTTATTTTAAAAAATATTTATTAAAAGTGGACGAAAGTTTGGTGATGATATATGACGTCATTGGGCAGGAAAAACCATGGTATAGGGGGGGAAACCGCAAAGTATTTTTTAATTAATATTTTTGAAAAACCGTGGTATAGACTTTTCGCGAAGTTTGAGAAACTTGAGAAACTAAAGTCTCTGTCTGTGTTTAAATGTTATCCTAGCATTTTCTTTCTCACACTCCTCTGTTCCTTCCATCTTAACTCCATTCCTCTTTCATCTCTGGGCCCAGATGTGATACCACTGCTATCTTGCTTGCCTGCTGCTTTCATTACTTTCTTCATCACTGGCTGGAAAGAAATTCGGGGGCATGTAGTTTTGCTCTGGCTTTCAGAATCTATTTATGCAATGTGGGATTACATAAGAAATATATATTAAAAGGGTAAGTTAAAGGCTACATGTGAGCACTAAATCAACTTAGAATGATTTAAGATGAGAAAAAAAGAATTAGCCAAACCTGCCTTACAAGATTGTTGCTATAAGAATAAAATGAAGAAATAATAATAATAATAACATTTAGACTTATATACCACTTCACAGTGCATTACAGCCCTCCGTAAGCGGTTTACAGAGAGTACTCATGTGTACCAATTAGAACTAAGAAAAGGTGGGATATAAATGCAGAAATAAGGAAATGCATTTTTATCTAGTCATAGAATAGTTGGTTAAAAATCCAAAAGCAGGTCATTTTCTTTCTTAAAAAATTCAAACTTTAAGCTGCAAAACCTTATATAATTAATCAATATTCTAAAGTATTCTAAACGTTTTAAAAATCAATTTAAATATTTATATGGACATGACACAATGTTGAAATCTTGGAAGGATAAAAATATAATTTTAAGCTTCCAGTGATGGGTTATTTTAGAAAAGAATTATTCTATAAAAAGGCAAAGCTTGTATAAAGTACTTCAGTCAAGTACAATTTTCTAAGTTGCATCAAGCCTACGACTCCTCCTGCAATCTCCTCGATCAATGCACATTACACCTGTCTTCCATGAGTTGCATTGTTTATCAATATGCTTTCAAATTCAATTCAAGGTGCTGGTGATGACCTGGAAAATCTTCATGTCATAGGACCAGGTTATCTCTCTCCTATTACATCTACCTCTCCAGTACAGTGGTACCTCTGCTTACGAACTTAATTCGTTCTATGACCAGGTTCTTAAGTATAAGAAGTAATTTTTCCCCTAGGAATCAATGTAAAAGCAAATAATGCATGTGGGAAAACCACAGGGAGGGTGGAGGCCCTGTTTCCTCCCAGGAGATTCCTAGAGAGACCCCACGGAGGCTTTTCCCTGCCTTTTCTGGTCCTGTTTCCTCCCAGGAGCTTCCTAGAGAGGCTTCACGGAGGCTTCTCCCTGCCTTTTCCGGTTACAGTTTTGGAGGCTCGGGTTTGTAAGTGGAAAATGGTTCTTGAGAAGAGGCAAAAAAATCTTGAACACCCAGTTCTTATCTAGAAAAGTTCGTAAGTAGAGGCGTTTTTCGGTAGAAGTACCACTGTAGGTCCAGAAATAGAAGCATGTTCTAGGTTTGAGCATATCATCTGATGGGGCTCCAAAGGAAAGTGTTTTCTATAGTGATGTTCTATCTTCAAAACTTTATCTGCCTGAAATATCAGGATGACCTTGACCCTAATGGCATTTTGGAAGGTTTTGAAGATATAATTTTGCCATCATGCTTGGCTATTCAACTGTGATATGGAGACTGTTTAATGGTTTTATTGAAAGTTAAACATGTACTGTACCTCTGCCACTAACTATGATTTCAATATGGTTTTTAATAATATGATTTAGTTGTCTTATTTGCATTTTGCTTGTATTTTTGTTTCGCTGTTGTGTTTAATCATTGTGAGCTGTCAAGAGTCACATACATGAGGCAGATGGCTGCATTAATTGAATGAATGAATAGTATAATATACGTTTTAGCTATATTAATTGGATTTTTTAGATATGTATATTGTACATTGTTTTGATATGTTGTGAGCCGCCTCGAGTCCTTGGAGAGGCATATGAATCCAATAAATATAATGTAATGTAATGTAATATAATATAATGTAATATAATATTTTAATATTATATTATTATTATTATTATTATTATTAATTATTATTATTATTATATAAAACTGAAATTTTATATAATTCCTAGGGTTACCTCATTCTGTCAAATCTTCTCTCTACAAAATTTGAGCCTGTCAAAGCTAGCAGTTACTGTCCCCTACTGGTATAGAAGATTATTACAGAAGTCTCAGCTTCCAGACACTTCAAGAGTAACTGGCCAAGTTTCAGGGTTACAAAATTAAATCAGAGTCCAAGGCAAAGTACAGAGTTCCAATTTATTAATAGAGCCATGTTGGCACATCTGGGTGAAACCTGAATCTGAAGTCCCCTAGGTTTCACGACCTAGTTGAAAAGTCAAGTTCTTTTCCCCACGCCTTCAAATCCATCATGTTGTCCAATCTTTTATTGCCATGCTGGCAGAATCCATCCAGCTATCTCCTTCTGTGTAGATGCAGAGGCGCTGAGACAAAGGATGACCTTGGCTATCTAGAAAGAATTTGTTATGGCTACATACTAACAACCTCATAAAATCCCCCTTACCATTTTCCCACAGTAGAAAATGCATAGTAGAATAATATATAATGTGGCAGGCCTAAGATCCCAAATAAAATGGCTTTGGCCTGACACCAAGGGCAAGTAGATGGTTCAGAAATGTATAGATGAAATTAGCATCAGGGCCGAAACATTTTCTCAATATTCAGAGAGCACAATACAGCCAGGGGATCACATCAACATGCTATCCCTCCAGTCCTTATGTAGAGAATCAAGGTATGCTAGAATAAATTGCACAGTCCCGACTGTTGAGGCCTATTGTTGTGCAATGAGGCCAGTGAGTAGTATTTTCCTGACAGTTTTAACAATCAGTTTACCATCTTATGAGGGGAAAAAAATCACCAGTTGTTCTCCTTAAGACAGTGCTTCTCAAATAGTAGCGCCCCCCCCAGAAGGTGTGGAGCAATGCCAGGAGGGGGGCGTGCCCCTGGGGAACGTGGGTTTTTTTGCCGCAGGGAGTAGGGGGGTTTTGCACTGAACAATAGCACACAGCACAGAGCAGGAGATATGAAATGCAGAGAACAAACCCTTAAGAGACACCATGGAAAAATATTTAACAGGGATGAAAAGAAAGGAGGAGAGATGGAGATAATGAGACCAAGGTAAGTCTCCCACAAGCTAAGACGAGAAAATATAATGAATCGTATGTAGCACTTGGCTTCACTATAACTGCAGTGAGTGATGAGAAAAGACCGGTATGTTTACTGTGTCTAAAAATGTTGGCAGCGGACAGCATGAAGCCAAATAAATTGAGGCATCACTTAAACACATTACGTCCCAATCATGCTGATAAGCCGCTTGAGTTTTTTCAGCAAAAATGTGCCAAATATTGCAAACAATCATCCTGGCAGAGAGTTGGGGGGCAGGTGAAATGTTTACTTCTTCCTAAGGAGAGGTGTAATAACAGAAAATAATTGAGAAGCACAGCTCCTAGGGTAACATGAGGTGGGAACTTGAAATGAAGAATTGATATACTTTTTATGTTTCCCAGGAGGCAGTGGTCCATTTAAGGCATGAAGACAACCTTGGAACATGTATAGAGAAAGGGTGGGGCTTGTGTCATAATCCCATGAAGCTACTTCTAACAATCAAATTTTCTGTGTCTCTTTTTGAAGATCTCTGAGAAGAAGCGCTCAAGAAGCATCATGGCACAGTCCCTCCTGTTTCAAGCCATCATGCCCCTTTCCAAGTCTGTGACCCATCAATTAAACTGTCGGGCATAGAGAATGGGCATGGGATATTGAGCTCTGTCTTCAAAAAACCTACAATGGTACCCAAGGGAATCCTGCCTGCCTCAACCAACATAGAGACGGCACTTGGACATCAGTTTCAATTACTGCCTGGGAAATTATTTGCATAATTTACAAAGATTATGGTTTGACCACTGACTAGTATTAATGATACTTTTCTGAAATCTGTGTAGTTCTCATTTCTTTGGGTATGGCAGCTATATTGGTATTGACAGTGGACAATGATGACAAAATGCACTTCAGTCGTAGTGGTCAGCAGCACTTGAAAATGGCCAATAGAATGAGGAAAGTTGCCCTCTAGGAGGCTGAGTAATGAAAACAATAAAAAGCTAATAGATCAACAATGTGAAAGGGAATTGAATTCTACACCAGGACCAGTTATATCTACTTCATCTTATTCACACAGGGTATACCTTGTCAGTCAAAAGCAGGTCAATATCATTTTGGAGGGAAAGGCAGGTTATACATATAAAATGAGCATTTCCTTTGGCTTTCTTCACCTACTTTATATCCATTGATCTCCTTTGTGGACCCTTCTCTCATTAATACAAAAGGGAGTTAGATATCTTTCTGAGTTCTCTAAAGTTTTCAGAAGAAATGTCCTTATATGAAGAAAAAATAAGCATTTTTAAAAACTCTTGTCATTATTCCCACTTTTTGCTTTTGGATAGATATACTGGTGTACAGTGCCATAATTTGGACTTCAAATAATGTGTATTTAATGATACTTTAAAACTTGATTTAATGATACTTTGAAACTCAATTTAATGATACTTTGAAACTCGATTTAATAATACTTTGAAACTCGATTCAAACTGGCCTTTCTTACAGATTGGGTAGAAGAATGATTATTCCACTTACAATTAACCCCATTTTAGAAAGCTAGAGATGATACTAGCACTGTTTAAAATCAGATCTGGGGGCTATGGTAAATCTGATCCACTTCATAAAAACTTATTTATAATTGATTCAGTAAAATTAAGCATGCTATGCTTTAGCATAATATGGGAATACGACCACTGAAATGTAGCTACCATTTACAGATATTATTTGTCTTATATCTGAGTGACAGGAAAAGCATACAAGACGTATTGCCAGTAGAGGTGTGTAGTACTTAGATTCTAAAAGATTTAAAAATAGATACAAAGATTATTATTTTTTTTTTTAAAGGTGGTTTATGTCAGGCTCAGGAACATTGTTTAGTTGCAGTTCAAAATTATTACTTTATTGTTCAAGATATACATAATAATCTAATCACTTAAAATTCAGTACTAAATTAGCATCAGATTAGGGTCAACAGAATTCAAAAGAGATTAGACTTGGACTATTTGTAGCAATGTAACAGCTCTTAGCTGCTGACACACTTAACTCCCACACACCCAAGCTATGTCTTTGGCATATGTTGTGATATGTTCTGCAATGTCTGTATAAAAGCAGCTGAATATTTTCTAGAAATTGTACGACTGCCTTTTGCAGCTATGTGAGTTTAGTTTAATGAGTTGTAACTTAACTTTTGCTACATTGTGCCTCTGCATACCCTGAACTTTTGCCTTTGAATCCATGGACTACCCAGCCTCAATACATATTTTCCAAGTGGACTTCAGTTTCAGAAGGGAAATTAAGTGTCTTCACACATTTAACTTTGTTTCTTGTTTCCTGTTTGTTCCACATACACATGGACATACAAACGGATAACTGTTGTTATCAAGATTTTTGTGGCTAAAGCGCTAGAGACAGGGAAAGAAGAAATGTTAAATGAAATGGATGAAATTTATCACATAAATACGAACTATGCCAGGCGTCATAACCTCCCCAAAGAGGTTCACGTAAAACTAGTTTAAAAATCGATACGTGATGAAATCTTACATAGAGCAAGAGAGGATCCCATCGAATACAGGGGGAGGCAATTGGTCATGTTGAAACAGGTCCCCAAAAAGATATGAGATTTGAGGAAGCCTTATATGTTCCTGACATCTAAATTAATAAGACATGTCAACTTTAGATGACTGACACCAGAAGGAATTATAATATCATGGCAAGAAAAAAAGATTGTCATCAAGATTTTTGTGAAAGACAATTTCCAACATTTCCAACATTCCAACATCCAACTATAATGATCCTCTGTCACAGTAGGAAATATAGTTCAGTAATACTTTCAGAGTCAGAAGATCTCCATCCTTAATTTACAGTTGGCTAAATTATAGAACAGGCAAAAAGCATTCAAATAGGATTAACTTTGCTACAGCTAAGAAGCAGAGTCCCCTCTCTATGGACAATATAACAGGTTGCATTCCAAAACCTAAATCTAGCTTTTATAGTCTAATGCTAGCTAAAATCAATTTCATAATCTCAATCTACTAACAGTAATTTAAATAATAATACCATTAGTAAATGTTAAAGAGAATCTACACAATTTTTAGACTATTAAATTATTCTTCAAGTATTTGGTGCCCCCTAGAGGTATAAAACATTGGTTACACGGATTAGATAGGATGTCAATCTAGGTCACTCTAAAAACACAATTGGTACTCAGGAATATGCCTTCCTAGTGAACTCCTATACATTAGTACTACATGTGAGCAGTCTCACACATATATTACTAAAAATATCAGCATCTAAATGTATATCCTCAAAGTTCAAAATTAAGTATATGGGACTTTTGAAATGAAGATATTTTTTTAAAAAAAACTCAAAATAAAGGCCAGGGACATTTCCAAAAATTATCTTATGCACAATCATTTTAATGAATGAGGACTATGGAAAAGAAATCTGTAACTCTGTTCATTTTAATGACTTCTGCATTGGGGAATATCCTTTTGGAATATTCTCTTATTTTTTCAGCTGGGCTGAAATGTAACAATGTGAAATAGCAGCTTGATTCTTGAATTAGCTTTGGCCATTGAGAACAGCTTTCCTCTTCTGATGCCTTCCAAATGTGTTGAAGCTCAAATCCCATTATGGTTAAAGTAATTGACTGGTTTGAACATTCTACTTCAAAAATTTAATTGCAGCTATAACGTGGATTGTGGTTGCAGAAACATCATGGACATTGTTCAGCCATTAATAGGTAAAGAAAACTGCACTAAACTGTTTGAAGTTGGTGAATTTAAACATGTTTAAATCAATGCTGCTTGTAACTAACAAAATAACTTATTAAAGGTAATCTCTGAAATAGTTCCTGATTTAGAGCATTTCTGTCTCCTTACTTTTCCAATTACCATATTTTTCAGACTATGACACACTCCCCCCCCCCAAAAAAAGTGGGTGGACATGTCTGTACATCTTATAGAGTGAATGTTGCCGAAACCCCACCTACACACCCTTTGTCCTCTGCCTCCCAGCAATTTGCCTCCTCGCAGCAAATAGCAAACAGTATGGTCAACTTCAGCACAGCCTGATTTAGCTGATTGGCAGTAGGATTTGCCTCCCAGAATACCAATCAGCCGATCTAGGCTGTGGGGATCACTGCCAGCCACCAGCCCAATCATCGCCGCTGCCACCGGCTCACCACCTATCGTCGCCTCCGCACATTTGCCCCATTTTGCATCTCGTTTTTCAGCCTCTGTGCAGTTTTTGGCCCATTCCAAACGGTGAGAATAAGCAATAGACAGTAGAACAGGGATGGTAGGCACAGTGGTGCGCTTGTGCACGGCCCTTGCAGACCTTTTATAAATGGGGAGAGATCTACTGTAGAAAATCTAAGGTTAAAATTGTTGGGGTTTGGGGGAAGAAACCACAGAGTCAGGTAGTGCATTCCAGGCATTGAACACTGATCAACTGCCTATTGCTGAAGTCCTATTTTCTGCAGTCGAGTTTAAAGAGGTTTACATTTAGTTTGAATCTATTATGTGCTCGTGTATTGCTGTGGTTGAAGGTGAAGTAGTCATTTACAGGAAGGACATTTTGATGTATGATTTTTATGAACTACATTTAGATCAGATAGGAAGCAACCAATTGCAAATTGTCCAATAAATTGTAGAATAAAGTATTTTGTTGCAAGAGGAGGTGTGAAGGATTCTTCTTGTGAAGTATTTCTGGAGTCTCTCGATTTTATTAATGTCTGATATGCAGTGCGGGTTCCAGACGATATCAAAGGTTCCCACAGGCAAGCCAAGAAAGATGTGAGTTTCACAGGTTGAAAGGTTGCACATTGAGCTCCTCGACGTGCTCTAACCGCTACGCTTTCTGACCACACTGCGTCATCTAAGAAAAGATTCCCTCAACGGCGCAGATATTGCTTCTCATCCCGCATCCTCGAACGAGGCTTGCATAACCTGGAGAACGAAGACAAGAGGAAAGTCTGGTCCGCTGCTGCCCCCCAGTGGTCTTCAGGAATTTGCAGCACAAGGTTGAACAGCTCTACCTAAGTCCAAACACCAGCAATAACAATTTCCCCACTCCCACCCCACCCCACTTATGGCGTATGAGTGTGCGTGTTTGCTATTGGCTTCTCGGGAAATTATTTTTGCTTGACCAATGAAAGTTCTCTGCGACAGAATCCCACCCCTTTTATTGAGCTCGGTATTTCTGTTTGTTTTTCCTCTTCTTCTCCCAGGACCTTGCCTATCAATCAATTATAAGCGTGACACTACCCTTGAATATCAATTGGTGAGGATTCAAGTCAATTTGTGATTCCGTCCAAGCGATTGGACTTTCCATTGACGTCCGTCATTGTCAAACCCGTTCTTTTACATTGGCCAAACTTGGACGTTTCAGTAGGCAGCAAAGATTGGTAAGATCGCATGCCAATCATTTGGAGGCGGTTATCTGAACGAACAACGTGCATTTTGATTGATCAAACCGTGTAATCCTTGAACGGCGATTGGTCCCGTCTCGGTGCGATGGGCGGGGATTACAGGGCGGTGCCCGGTCTACTGAGGACGAAAATGGCGCCTTGAGGGGGGTCCGTACCGCTGCCTATTCCTTCCTAGCAGGTGAGCGAGCTCGAAAGAGCGAGTTAATGCTCAGGAAGAAATAGGGAGAGAAATCAAGAAATGGAGTGCGGTAATAAATGGAGGAAGAGGTGGGATCTGTAAAACGAGTAGGGGGTCTTTGTTGGGAAGGCCCCCCCCCGAGCGCGCGAACAGGGCTGAAGCAACTGGGACCGGAAGGAGGCGGGGCTAAGGTAAGAGCCCGCCTCCGGGGACCTATAAGAAAAACAGGCATGGGTGACGGGGGGGAGAATGTCCATTCATTTATTCTCTTGCTCAGGAGAGAGCGGGAGGCGGGAAACGACGGGATAGTTTGTCGTTGATGCTCGGGTATTTTGGTGGTTTTATTTTTAATGGCGGTATACCTGTGCTTTCTAACAATATACTGGCAGCAAAGAAGTGAACCTTTTTGTATAATGTTGCTTCAAATACATAGGTTGTGTCAACCTATTCTCCAAAGCACCTGAGGAACAATGGGTGGAACCTAAACAAAAAGAGAAGCAACTTAGAACTAAGAAATTTCGTGACAGAACGGTGGATCAGTGGAACAGTTTGCCTCCAGAGGTTGTGAATGTTCCAACACTGGAAGTTTTAAAGCAGATGTTGGATGACCATCTGTCTAAAGTAGTGTAGGGTTTCCTGCCGAAGCAGGGGGTTGGACTAGAAGATATCCAAGGTGCCTTCCAACTCTGTTGTTATATATCTTGACTTGTTTTCTCACCCTGCCTCCCCCCCCCCCACACACACACACACTGATGCCAGGCTATTTTGAAAGATGGGGGTTATGAATGCCTGTAGATTAAGAAAACGTTATAAAAATGGAGAAGAGAAGGAGGATGGACAGTGACAGTCCTATGAATTACAGTAGATAATCTGCATGAGAATGGAATGGGAGGAGAAAAAGGAAGAAGAGAAGAATAGAAGAGAATAAGAGGAAGAAGAGAAGAAAATAATAGAATAAGAATAGAAGAGGAAGAAAAGAATAGAATTAGAAGAGGAAGAAGAAGAAAAAGAGAAGAATAGAATAGAATAGAATTCGTTATTGGCCAAGTGTGATTGGACACACAAGGAATTGGTCTTTGGTGCATATATTCTCAGCATAAAAGAAAATACAAGATATGTTCATCAAGAATCATAAAGGACACACTTAATGATAATCCAGGTACAAATAAGCAATCCAATCATATTAGGAACCTGTCAATATAAATTGAATTGAGATAGTCATCTAACCCAGACAACAGCAAGAAAAAGTGATTTTAGGGTACTGGGACAAGCCTAAGGGCCATGCAGAATCAGAGTGGCAGGTGCTTGGAACCGGGGAAGGGAAAGAGATGGGTGTGGGATTCTAAAGAGAAGAAAAAAGACTGAGGTAATGCTGCCTTTACTCATGGAACAGATGTTCAACATAAAGGTACAGGACAGAGAAAGAAAGATGACTAAGTGATGGAGGAAATTCACAAGACTTATTAGGTTAAGACAGGCTTAGCATTTCAAGCCTTTGGACTTAAGTAATAGGCAGGTTTCCTCGAGTATCAGTACTATATTCAGATGTCCTGAGAATAAAATATAGTTGGTGGGGGTATAAGGAATGATAACAATCCCTTGCTGTGCTTTAGATTGCTTGCTGCTATAGCCATACTGTATTTGCACAATGACTTTTTTGAATTAATATAGTTTAGACTCAGTTACAAGTGCTTCGTTTACAAACACATAGAAGTCTAAACTAGTTATAGAAGAACCCCCTCGATTTAATTGACCTCAGTTTAATTGACTTTGAATGTGGTGAATAAAATTTATTCATATACTGTATAATGCTGTGCATGTGTAAAATCCCAATTACTATTTGCATGCTTCAGATAAATAAAACATATAAAACCCCATTCCAATTTTGATTATCCTGATTTAATTTTGTTTATATGGTAATACAAAGGTTGCTCACACAACATTTTGAAACCCAAATACAGACCTAACCAGTGAAATTAAAAAAAACATTGTGGTTCATAGGATCCTAAAGAACAACCAAAAGAAGATATCTAGCACAGATCACGGGGCTAAATGCTTGGTATGTTGAATCAGAAGGCTTTGTTTACTCTTCAGAGTTCAGTACTATTCAGCCAGTTAAAAAATCTGGTTCTGATTTGCAATGGTGACTAGCCTTTAAGTAAATCCTAAATTTATTATATTGGATCCCATCTTTAAAATATTTTTCTGAATTTATTTTTTATTTATTTATTGCTTGGGTTTTTATGCCGCCCTTCTCTGTAGACTCAAGGCGGCTTACAAAGTGAAAAACAATACAAAAAGACATGAGAAACCCATTAATTAATTAAAATCTAAATTTTATCTAAAACCTCAGTTATTTCAAGGGTAAGATTAAATAAATAACTGCAAAGACAATAAAGAAGACAAATTACAGACAAAAAAGGGAAAATAAAATGTGCACAATATATACAGAGAATCAACATTAAATAAACACACATCAACCTTTAAAAATATTTTTGGTCAACTTATTTAAAGAGCGATTGACCAAAATGAATCAACTGGTCTAAGGGAAACTTAGAACTGAAATTTCTTGATTTCTACCCAGCATTTTAACTTGTATTCCAAATTAGCTATAGGTTCTAAACCACATAAAAGACTTTAAAACAAATTTTGACTCAAAGAGAAAACCACGGCTACAAGTATTTTTAATGTCATTTTTAAGTTTTAAAATTGACATTAATATTTGAGTTACTTGTGGCTGGTTACTAACTGTTTATCTACATCCCTTTGTGCTGATGTCACTGTATCCAAATTTTAGGGAGAAATGATGACTTTGAGACCATAGCCTATGTTTATTCCTTTCTTTTTAAGAAAATGAGTTCAACTCATTGCTTTCTAGGATTTAAAGATATTTGTAGGATTTAAAGATCTCAGTAATGATGATTTCTCAAATTAAAAAGTAGGGACTTTAGAATACAGTATACTATAAATAAAATACTTCTTAAAAGTTGGTTACTTATGGCTGAGATTTTTGTGGTTGAGGTTTTTTCTCTGAATCAAAACCTGCTTTTAGGTCCTTGAATCCTTCCTCACTGGTTGAGTGATATTTAACCTTGATCTTGCAAATAAGAATTTGTTATAAAGATAGTTCTCCACTTACAACAGTTCATTTAGTTACTGAATTTACAACAGAAAAAAGTGACCTATGATGATTTTTTCACACAACTATTATAGCCTCAAAGTTAGGCATTTGTAACTATTATGGTTGTAGTGTCCCAAAGTCATGTGATCACTTTTTATGGCCCTCTGACAAGCAGTCAGTGAGGGAACCAGATTCATTCAACAATTACTAATTTAATAACTGCAGTAAATTCGGTTAAATGTGGCAAGAAAAGTCAGAATATAAGGCAAAATTCACTTAGCAAAGAAATTTGGGGCTATTGTCGTAACTCAGTGACTAACCTATATTAGAGCTTCTGGTATGGGCTTTCAGCACACCATCTTTAAAGTAATCTCTGAAAACCATCATGCATTATGAATGCCAAAACAGGTAAGACATATAATTTTCTTATTACACTGTCCTTTTGAAAGCATTTCAATTTGTGTCACATGAACATTGACATGACATGGCATTTTATTGCTATTTGCGAGACGTCGAGTTTTTAAAAAGGAGAGTCATACAAATCATACGATTTAAATAAATATATCTAGAAACTGAATTATCTTTTAAAAGTAATGATCAGAGTGGAATATTTTTCTCTTTCTCATCTTTCAAAAGCTTATCTCATTTTGCCTAATCTTACATAGTTGATAGAATGAGTCATAGTTATCAGCTTTACGTTGCTTCCATTGAAAGGGTAACAATTGTTGAAGAAGAACTATGTAAAGAAATTTGTTCATCTAGATTTGCCATCTAGGATGTTTGTGCCTATTAAAGGAACTAATTGTAGTTTTTGTTGTATTTCTTATAAACATGCTTCTTTTATGGATGTAGGAAACGTTGGTGAGCCATATTACTTTTATAGCCTACTTTAATCTATATTGAACCTTCTATTTGTGGCTCTGCTAATTGAACTACTTTTTTGAAGAACTAAATGCATATTGACGTAGGCTAATACTTGATATGGACAAGTATGGTGTTGTTAGGGTAGTGGAGAAGAAGAGGTAATTCCAAATGCACAGGAACATTTGTATTATGCCTGATGGCAAATTTTTAACCTGTACTTTTTTCTAGGCTTTAAAAGATACATTCGATTTGAGGAGATGCTGACAGATATAATGAACTCATGTACATGCTCTGAATAACCTTTTCTCTTTGGAATTCTAGTCGTATGACTACAGGATGCACAAAACAGTGGCTCAGAAAGCTGGAAGTTATTTTTTGTTGTTGTTTCTTTCCCACACTAGTCATTCAATTACCATCTTTCTTTCCCAGTTTTCTTCATTTTGTTAATATTCATCTCTATGTTTTCAAATTTACCTCCACAATTGTAAAATCTATAAATTTGCTTTTGGAATATTTCCATATGCAGAATTCCATGAATAGGTTGTCATAATTAGAATATAATTGCTGCTCAGAAATTTTAAATAGATATTTATAAGATATATCAAAGCCGGTATCATTTTTTAAACTTATTACCAGAAATATATAAGTACCATAAAACAATGCATATAGTTTTATATTGCTGCATATAATTTGTGTAGCAAAAGGTGCTGCACATAATTATGATATAGCAAAAGGTCAGAACATATTTCTTTTCTTTCCAGATGCAATAAATATGCCTAAAAGTAGTCTTACTAAGTATTGATAGAATCACTGTCAAATTCTCTCAAATATGATGCAGTTTTTTCCATTCTAATAGTTTTTGCACTACCTTTCTAATCTAGTTTTCTTTTTATTATTCTGATATTGTCAGTTACACTAGGGGGAAAAATATTTTAAGATATATTTAAATAAATACTGTAGCTGTGGGTACAATTCAGTACTCTGGTTTTATACTGTGAATAATTTTAACTGAGAATTATGACATATTCCATATCAATATCTCTTTCTTAATACATTATTAATCTTACTATCAATATTGAAAAACAGTTTAAATTATTAATTGATTAACCAAACTTTTTTTTTCAGATTTAGAGACAGTATGGCTGCCACTGCTGCAGTTAGCCCCAGTGATTACTTACAGCCTGCTGCTTCAGCAGCTCAGGTGGGTTGTTTCTGTTGATGGCATTGCTGCATTAATATATATATATATATATCAATCACATTTTTTTTTGCTGAATTTGAAAATTAAGGGAGACTAGGATAGATCTATTTCGGCCTTATTTTGGCCTCATCAGCTAGCCATACCCATGTATATGAATGTTATATATATGAATGTTTAGCCTAAAATCTTGCAATGTGGAAAACTCTCTGATGAAACTGTAGAGAAGAATTTGTTTACCTAAAAGTTCAGTGATTATTGCACATAATGCTATGCTTTAGATTCCAGTACCGTTCATGAACATAGCTTTATATTATAATACTGTGTAATATGTTTGCATGCTGTAGTCAGTGTTATAGATTCTTGTATACTCCAGTATGGATTATTAGGTATTATACTGATTTGTATACATATGTAAACATTCATATTTGGAACAATATGTCGTGATATTTGTCAATCAGTTTAAAAACTTAGTCTAGAAATGGTTTGGTGGACTAAGCATTTCTTGATTTTTTTTTAAAGATTTCTTGCATATGAAAATATATTTAATTTGGCAGAGCAAGTGACAAAGTACATGTGGCGGAAGTGGAAAAAATAAGAGAACAATTGAATTTTTTACTATGTGTTATTTATTCACAAGCGGCAACATCTACTAAAAAAAGAAGTTTAGACTTTGTTAATACATTAGTAGTGTCCATCAGACATTCCTAGGGCTCTAGGTTAAACTAGAAAGTTGAAAAAACTATCCTAAGAGAAGACAGTGATAAACTATTTCTCTTTTTGCATTCAAGAAAATTATCCTTAGCATGTCCAAAGATTCAACTGGTATTGCCCTCAACCTAAGGGTATAATTTAGGACCAATAAAAGATGTGTAATTCACTTATCGAGACAACAAGTAGTATGGATGATTTATATATTTGCTGAAGAATAACAGATAATATTTATGGCTACTAATCAGTGTATTTATAAATGGAATTTTCAGAGAAGTACCATATTTTTTGGAGTACAGTACAGTATAAGACAAACCAGAGTATAACACACATCTTAGTTTTGGGGGAGGAAAACAAGGAAAAAAGATCTCTGTTTCACAACAATTTGGCAAACAGCACAGAAAATATACACTGTTTACTGGAGAATTGGAGAAATGTATATTATGGCAGTGTATTAATCCCAGAAAGTTTTCTGAAATGTAATCACACTAACTCCTCCCAATTATTTAAGTAGATCTATTCCAAACATGACTAAGTCAGGATTTAACTCAGCTACCTTATCTTAATACTAATACTTAATACTAATACCAAAACAGGACATTCCAGATTATACTTTTACAGATCTTTAAAATTGATGTGGCTTTCTGGAAAGCATTCTCTGCTATTTAAAAGAAGATACAATAGCACTCTGCCTCTTCAGCTCAAGCATTTATTTTAAAAAGTTTCTTCATTTTATTGAACAATAATAAAGCAGTCTTTAAAAACAAATCTAATAATTTGAACATTCTATAGATATTTATAGTTATTGACTTATCTCCTTGCATCCCAAAAACCCAGCCAATTTCAACCTTTGTTTCTCCCTGCAGCAATTTGCCTTCTGCAGCTTTAGTTTCATTTTCATTTTAGCACCTGGGCTTTCCAGCAACTTCAATCAATTAGCTGAGTGTCAGGAGGCAGATAATCAGTGGCTTGTGCTAATCAGGCTCTGCTGCTTTTGCTGCAAGGAGATAAATTGCTGGCAGGCAAAGACCAAAGTGTGGGAGTGGCTGGGTGGAACTACATTCGGTGTATAAGACACACCCAAGTTTTCACTCTCTTTTGGGGGAGTAAAAAGGTGTGTCTTATACTCCGAAAAATACGGTAGTGTGCATGCTTTGAAAATGATCTGGAAGATACACTTCCAAATGTGCTGGAGCATGAATTCAGTATCTCTTGGAAGTAGCTGTGTCTTTGGCTCCATGTGAGCTTGAAAAGAGGCACAGCTGCTTTAAGGACTGCGCCCTTAATGAAATTCCTTAAAGTAGCCACATTTGTTTTCAAGCTTGAGCAGAAGTCTGAAAGTTTAAAGAGATGCTATACTACACAACCTGAAGCACATCTTCAGTATCATTTTTGAAGCAAGAAGTATGCACAGTTTTAATGATTAACAATCATTGAAAAACACACAGAAGGATTCACAAGGTCAGTGCAATAATTTCTCTTAGGAACATAGAAAATATGAGTATGAACTCTCATAATAACTTAGAACTCTGTTTTATAAAGAATCAAGTTAATAAAGCATTGTAATGAAAAATGTTTCTTTGCTTTCTCCCTATAAAAGAAAGTTATTTCAACTGGAGAACCTATTAATAAACTGTAATATTTATTTTGAATTTCATTTTACTAAGACAATAACTCATTTATCAATCTTCAAGAGGTCAACTATATGTGAAAGCATGTTGACCACAAAATTTGGTAGAAACTAAAAATACTTCCTTTTATATGCTATTGGCTACCAGAGAGGAGAAGCAGAAAATGCATGTGAAACAAGTACTGAACAATAAAAAAAAGAAGGGGAGATCCCATCTTCAGCCTTTGCCAAGCATCTAAGAAACTCTGGGTTCCTTTAAGAACCTTGGAATGCTGTTTAATCCAACTTTCATTAAACACCATTCAATGTTTAAATATATCCTACCTTTTCCGGGTTTACATAGTTGAAATATGTACAATATTTCTCCTAGATATGGTTGTGTCCTTTTCTGCCTTTCTTTTGGAATATAAAGACAGTAATGGAGAAATAGGAAATGCTTATTTTTCGGACTGATTTTTCTATCTAAGAACTTTCAGTTATCTTAAGATAAGAGGCTCCCATTCACAAAACAAAATCAAGAATGCTTTTCATGAAATATAGCTTCCATCCCATCGCTTCGGCAGAAACATCTAAGATGTTCTTTATCTATGATGGTGAACTTATGGCACACGTGCCACAGGTGGCGCACCGAGCCATATCGGAGGGCACCCGTGCTAGCTAGCTCATTTTCAGTGTTGGGGAAGGCTGTTTTGTCCTCTGGATATTTTTTTCCCTGAAGCCCCAGAGTGCAAAACCAGAAGTTCGGAAGAACAGACTTCTGGTTTTCCCATTGTGCTATTTTTTGCCCTCCAAGGCTTCAGGGAAACTTACTGAATCTCAAGAGTGCGAAAAACAGCCCAACAGGCAAACTAGAAGTTCGGTTTTTTGAACTTCCAGTTTGACTGTTTTCTCACTGTTCTAGGCTTCAGTGAGGTCTGTGCGCATGTGGGGGACAGGGAGAGATTGTGCAGTTGCGCGGGGGCAGGGGGAGTGCGTGCATGGGGGGAATGGATGTGAGCACATGCGTGTGTGCTAGCACACACACACACACACATCACTGCTCAATATCATTGTATCATCCCAAAGGTTTACATTTTAGTTTGTTTCTGAAAATATTTCTTAAATTTACTTTCTTAGAGATTTTGTAGGACTCTATTTTGAAATATACTGTAGATGCATTAAGAAATAACTGTATCATAATGAAGAAATGGTTTATTGAGGGAGGGATAGTGTATATATTACATGCATAGCCTTTCGTCTATTTCCATCATGGTAAGCATTATTCAAAGCAAGGAGAGGAAGTAACACATAGCAAAAGATATTTAAGTCATGAGATAAGAAAAAAAAGAATAAAATATAATTAAATTTAGTTTATACCGCTATCATTTACTACATTCTTTCTGCCCTTGGAAATCCATCATGTCCACACATAACTTTGTTCTTTGGATTTTATTCTTTAAAATCCTCACTTTCAAGAACTCATCAACTGCAACCAATCCCAATTTCTCAGGATTTCTCTTCTATACAGTTGATTCATTGTTACTTCATACATTTGCCATGCAAATTAATTCTAAATTGTTTTCCCCACAAACTACCAGAATGTATTTTTTGTACTAGTCACTCATTTTTCTACGCTCTTATTCCTTGATCACCCAATAATTTCTGATCCTGTTTTGTTTCATAATAATATACACTATGTTCCATATTTGTCCTGTATTCTTTTTATTGTGACTTTTATTCTATACTTTTTATCTTGACATATCAGCCATAAACCAAGCTGAGTGGAAAAGAATTCCCAAGACATAGCTATGTTTCTTCTTTATACAATTCTCCTGATAATAGATTATCTATTATATTCCTGCTAACTAACATTTATTTGTATGTCCTAGCAATTTCACTCTCCATTTTCTAATCTTTTGTAATTATTCTACCAAACCACATAAATTCATCAATTTGCTCTAGCTTTTTTGGCATTTGCATATAATTAGCTATTAATCATTCCATTTTCTATGTCAGATACAATTGTCTTGATCTTCATTATATTAATGTTCAAATCTATTTTTTCCACTGCAGTATACCATCTAATAATTGCTAACAGATTCCTTACCCATTTATTCATAAATACATTAAAAAACTAAGAGAACATCATTTATTATTTTCTTATTCAGGATTGAACCATTTATTCTCATGCATACATTTGTTAGATAATATACCCTGTCACTGCATTCAGCAAACAATTTTCAACTCTGCAATGGTGCAAAACATTATATCCATCTTGCATATTACTTTAGTATACACCTCTAAATAAATGAATGTGCAATAAACTATCTTACTTTAACATATTTCACAATTATCCACTCAGGTCAAAATATTCCTACCTAACATAAGAACATTTTGTTTCTCAAATTTTGTTCCTTGTCGCCTGTTGCATCGTTTTTAATTATAATTCTGCCAAATACCTTTCTGGGGACACTTAACAGATAGTTTCTTCATTTACTGCTTTTATAAAAGGAATAATAAGGCATTGTTCCATTCATCAGGCACAGATGGAGTCTCTGTCTCTCTCTCTACACACACATGGACAACACACATTTACATAGCTACAACTTAAATAGTTGCAACCTTAGATTTGAGCATAGGCACAGCATTTATGGCATCTCTTTTTTTCTTACTTTTTTTTAGCATTTAGCATTTATTGCAGCTTCACTTCTTAATATACTGGTATCAGTTCCATACATATCTCTAAATGCATTCTCTCACTGGTTTCGCTTTATTTATGTTTTGCCCTCTTCACTTCCTTTCAGAACCACTCTATATTTACTGCGCTTCTTAATCTTAACCAGTTCTTATTTTCTTTGACTTACCTTCATAAAACAGCTATATTTTCCTGTGTATACATATAGTAGTATTGCTTCTTTCATAATCTTCTAGCTGTCTTTTATCATCTATCTATCTAAATATCTATCTATCCGTCCATCTATCGTTCGTTCATTCGTAGCTAACACATCAGGTTTTAACTTTTCTCTGGAAGGTTATCAAAGGAAAATAATAAAATAAAATAAGGATAATAATAAAATAAGGATCTTTTTAAAAAAAATGAGCCTATTTAGCTTGGGGCTGCAGGAAGGATGTTTAAACCCCTTAAGTTTGTTGGAGAGGCAGTTGGGCAGCAACTAAGAACGCTGCTGATTGCTCTGTTCTAAATTCTTATTCCTTGTGATCATGTGACCCAGAGTGGAGCATGTACAACAGAGGTTTTAAAACTTGACAACTTTAAAACTTGTGGACTTCAACTCCCAGAATTCACCAGCCAGTTGAACAATTCTGGAAGTCGAAGTCCACAAGTCTTAGAGCTGTCAAGTTTGGGGACTGCTGATATACAGCCTGCAAACACAGATGCAATGAAAAGGAAAAGCACAAAACTGCATGCGCAAACAGAACACGTTATTTCATTACGTAAAAGAAAATATAGGTGTGTTCTTCTGACGGATTTGTAAACAAAATAATTAAGAACTCTTCATCAACATGCTTTCTCTAACTTATTTTGTCATCCACATTCTGCATTCCCTTCATTTTTCCACTAAGCATCGTTTACATACTTCCAGTGGGAAACCTAACTGACTTCTGCAATATTTTATCACATAGTTCTGCTTCCTTATATCCATTTGGCTGTAAATTTTTCTTTATAGCAGAATTGGATAAAATTTACAGAGCATTATAGAGGTCACAGTGTAACTGTAAAATACAGCAGCATGCAGCAGGCCAGGATTCAATAAAAATGTTTGATCTACTTTCAAATTTCAAGGAAAGGGCTGCCTTATCTATTTTCCTATATTATTGGTTAAAAAAAAAAGAGGAGGGGATTCTCCATCCTTGCCACAAAGAAAATGGACAATTTAACAGAAGTCTGCTTCTTATTTATTTCATATAAATGAATGGGATTTTTTTTCCTTTTTGATAAAAATTGCGTTCAAATTGTTAGTTCTTCGAGAGAATTAATGGACTATCATCTAAATAATTCTGTTCTCTCTTGGCACTCTAGGTTCATTTAAAGTTAGTGAATGATTGTGTATGATACTAATATAAGTTCCTATTGTGTATAAGTCTAAAACAGAGTACTATTTTTGTTTATAAAATGTTTATCATGGATATTCAGTTTGATGTATTGATTTCTGAAAATGAAAAATGTATTAAATTGAGAATGAATAAGAAAATAAAATAAATAATGTTAATTTTTGAAGTATTTGGGAATGCCCCATTTCTTTTTGTATGGGTGTTATATACTGAATATTTGGGATCTCTCAAATTATCATATACATTTATAATTCTTTGAATATGTTAACTGGAATGTTTGCTGAAACTTAAATTCAGTGGAATAGTTCCTAAGCTAGTAAATTTTTAATTATTTTGCACTTAATTAATCTGTAGCACTTCTCAATTAGTCTGGGTCCAATTCTATTGATACTTGTTGTTTTAAGAATATGATGTGCTATTTAAAAAAAGTTCAAACTCTGTATTATAAAAATCTGGATTTTCTCATTCCTCAGCTGCCTTGTATTATATCAGGAACAAACTATTTGTGTCTACTGCCTTTGACCCAAGCCTTTTCTCTTCCATTCCTGTAGGATTCTCAGCCATCTCCATTAGCCCTACTTGCAGCCACATGTAGCAAAATTGGTCCTCCAGCTGTAGAAACAGCAATTACTTCTCCTACTCCTCCTCAACCGGCTCCTCGGAAATTAGTTCCTATTAAACCTGCTCCACTCCCATTAAGCTCTAATAAGAACAGCATTGGAATCCTATCGTCAAAAGGAAATCTCTTTCAAATCCAAGGTTCCCAATTGGGGACATCATATCCTGGTGGACAGCTAGTATTTACAATCCAGAACCCAACTGTAATCGGCAAAGGAACCCGCTCTCCTGCCAATATCCAGTATCAGACGGTACCACAGATCCAAACAACATCGGGACAGACGATTCAGGTGCAGCAAAATTTGGGCAATCAAATACAGATTATTCCCAGCAATATCACCCCTTCTTCTTCCTCCTCCTCCTCATCATCCTCTTCTTCAGCTCATAAGCCTGTGCCAATAAAGCCAGCTCCAGCTCATAAGTCATCAACATCCAGTCTCCAAAACACAAGTAGTGTTGTCAAGTTAACTGGCTCCAGTGGCAATGTTACACTTACTCTTCCAGTGAGCAATCTTGTAACTGCTGGGGAGACTAGTTCTCAAACTCAAGTTGTGCCCGAGAGCCCCTCTAAGCCAAGCAGAAAATCCCGAAAGAAAATGGTATC
The DNA here is from genome assembly GCF_031021105.1 of Erythrolamprus reginae. Lineage (NCBI taxonomy): Eukaryota > Metazoa > Chordata > Lepidosauria > Squamata > Dipsadidae > Erythrolamprus > Erythrolamprus reginae. Next base: position 112,375,134 of record NC_091963.1, read on the forward strand.
ACAAGCTCAGACAACTGCAATGGCTATGGCAGAGCAAGTGGAAACAGTCTTAATAGAGACTACAGCTGACAACATCATCCAGGCAGGGAACAATCTGTTGATTGTGCAGAGTCCTGGATCTGGGCAGCCAGCTGTGGTACAACAGGTGCAAGTAGTTCAGCCCAAACAAGAGCAACAGGTAGTTCAGATACCACAGCAAGCCCTACGGGTAGTCCAGGCAGCTTCAGCCACACTCCCTACAGTTCCCCAAAAGTCCCAACAAAACTTCCAGATCCAGACAACGGAGCCAGTTCCCACTCAGGTATTTCATTGAAAGTTACCCCCCCTCCTCCTCTTTTTTTAACTTTTTAATTATTAATTAAAACTAGCCTTCAATTTGGAGATATCAAGTAATAATAATTACTAGAATTCTTGGGGGTAAACAGGCTAAGGGTTCTTCTAATAGGAAAAGTAATTTGCCCACTTACAGTTTTCCCTACAAATGTGTTATTTAAGTATCAGTTTCCTATAAAAGCATTCAAGAGATGTAAACAATTTGGCATGCATTTGTTTTGGTACTTTGATTTGTAATCTATCAGAATTTGGGGGATGGGGAAGATTGGGAAGCTCTACTTGGAGGTCAATTTCTACATTTCTTCCATGCACAGGTCCATCCTGTGATTCACCTTTATGTTATTTTTCTAGGTCTATTTTAAGACTCCTTCTGGTGAGCTACAGACAATACTACTCCAAGATGCCACAGGAGGAGGCCTATCTATGGCTTCTTCCCCTGCGGTGTCCTCAGCCACAACCTGCAGCAGCCCTGTACCCCGCAGTTCCCAGCCAGGGGGGAGTACCAAAAAGACGGGGGCTCGTAAAGAGCGTGCTCTGCCAAAGATTGCCCCTGCTGGAGGCATCATCAGCCTCAATGCTGCCCAGCTCGCTGCGGCTGCCCAGGCAATGCAAACTATCAGCATCAATGGTGTGCAGGTTCAAGGTGTTCCTGTTACCATCACCAATACCGGAGGTGGGAAATGTAATGTAACAAACCTGTGATGTGCAATATTTCAGTTGTGATATAATAATAAATTCATTTTTAAAATTGTTTGGAATGTTATCAGTAACAAGAAAGAGTAATGTATAAGTAGCATTATGTATATATATATTTATATTATTTAGTAGCTGTAGTATGCTCAGCGGCCACAACCTGGGCAGTAGCTTCAATAGGTTGGTGAAACCAGGTTGAGAGTAGCTGTTGGTCATTGACCTTCAGTGAGATAGAGACTTGTCTATACCTAGCATGTGAAGACAGATTCCAGCGACCTGAGCAAATGAAATCTACTAGAATAGGTCAGTGGTCATGAAGGTGTTCTCTACAAGCGATGTGATATGCTAAGAACATGGCAAGACAGAAAAGATGCCTGGTCAACCACTGCACCCAGCCCATCTCCAACTGTCTCAACTCTTGATATGTTATTGGAGCAAGATGGAATCTGGGAAGACAGAGTGAGGCTGACTATGCGCACCTCTCCTTCGCTTTAATCCAATTCACGTGCAAGTCTTGACATTCCCCCCACCCCAATTCCCATAAAGATGTCAAGGTCCTCTTCGAACACGATGGATTAACATCCTATACTTATTTACAGTAATTATATGACCACATCTTCATAATTATTCTAGACTGCTCATAACAATCCCCCCCCTCTCGAACTACCCTTTATCAAGTACTCTTCCTCCTAGACTAAATAAGTTCCCTGTTCAAATTCCATCCTGGCCCAATTCTTGGGGAAAGAGCCAGGTCCTGAAGAATGGACACACTTGAAGAAAAGTGTGAAATATTTTGTGTTCATTTTAACTTTTGCACTCCCCATCTAATAATAAGAGACTTGCCAGAATACAATGGCAGATTATATCACTATGCCATCATTACTAGAAAATGGCTTGCTTATTTTCTGAATAATTGTAATTTGCAATCATAAACATTGCATTCTTTCTGTTCTAAATATTATTGGTTGCTGGGGAGATGGGAAGTGAAGGATTCTACACTTTCTATCTCCCTGAGGGTGGAAAAGGTTTGAAAACCCCTCAACGTAGCAAATTTGAAAATGTGTATTGTAGTAGGATAGTAATATTGTAAAGAGAAGTATAGGAATAATATAAGAATTAGCAATTTGGGAAGAAACATTGGGCTTCTAGATCCAGGCAGGAATAAAATGTTGGAACCTTGAACTGGGTTTTATTTCAAGCCTTGTGCAATTCTGACATCCAAAAAGGCAAGGAGAGAAAATGGAACTCATAGTACATGGCATTTTAGTCTGGGTTTGCCTAGAGGTTTCCTGGAATAAATAACAGTAAAAATTCCCAAGCCATAATTTTTTAATCCTCCTTTCTGCAGGCCAACAGCAGTTAACGGTGCAGAATGTTTCCGGCAACAATCTAACCATCAGTGGCCTGAACCCTACCCAAATCCAATTGCAAATGGAACAAGCACTCTTGGGGGACCTGCAGCCTGGAGAAAAGAGACGGCGGATGGCTTGCACCTGTCCAAATTGCAAGGATGGGGAAAAAAGGTAATATGTGGAGATTGGGAGCAAAAAGGAACGTTGAATCCCAAAGGCTGTCAACTTCAGTTCCTGCTTTGTATAATTATTTAATTCACATCCTTCTCCTCTTGCTATCAATATATAGTATTCAGTTCCTTATAACAACAAAAGCAGCATTTTAAACAGCTCCTACTACAAAAATCAATTTATTTTAGTAGAAGCCTTGCTTGCTTTTTATTTGAAATTAAGGAAATTTCCGTGACACCCAATCCAGAGTCAGGCTGCGCTGTTGCCTGATTCATGAGAGGCTCGCAGGAGACTTTTGCAGTGGCACCAGCAATAGGCAGAGACATGGGGATGGGGGAGGCAGGTGATCCCAAGGCCACGTGTGGGTGATTGCAGACAAGCTGGGAGACAGTGGGACGGAGTTGGCAGGGCATTGAGATTGCCTTTACCTCCACCTGGCTTTGCTGCATACGCCCAGAGGGAGATGCACTTAAAAGAAATAAGACCTTCCCAAAATAAATAGATACTTTATTATTATCATTGTATGTTTTAATTTAATTTAATTTATTTGACTTCTATGCCGCTTAATCCCGTAGGACACAGGGTGGCTTACAACAATATAAAATACAATAAAAGAAGTCAATATTAATACTAAAAACATTAAAATAATAAAAACAATAAAATCCCCCACAGCAATCCAATCAACCAAACATAGATGCCATATATACACAGTACAGTATACCCATATAATGAAATCCACATAATGCCTAAAGACTAGGCCCAACATACATAACAATCCCAAAAACACACCCCACCCGCCACCAATTCCCCACCCTGAACCACTCAAACATCCACACAACAGAGTATTACTGTCCAAAAAATAAGCCTAAATGCTGATTTTCAATCCCAAAAGAAAATAAGACTGGGTCTTACATGAAATCAGAATTTTAAAATACCAAAATAAAATGACATAAGAATGGGTTTTAATGACCCCTCGCTTTTATATACAGTATATGTGTTTTTTAAATGGATATAGTTAGTGCATCTCTTCCTGTTCCATTAGTTGCCTATAAAAACTGCATAGGTTTGAGCATAGCTTGTGGTAAAGTGATTGATATGTAGGTGATTAAAAGATCAATTTTCCAGGACACAAATCATTAAGTATGAAAGATATTCTATAATAATGATATTTGATTGCCTAATTGTTAAAATGTGATCTGGGGAAAGCTGTTCAGAAGCTGTTCTTGTTTTCTTGTCCAGAGATTATTTGGCATCGTACAATGTCTTCAGCCTGTTAGAAATATAGCACCAGTAATTGAATATGTGTACATTGTTTCCTATATTACTTTTTGCAGGTTTTTTATGTTGAATAAAACTGTATGAAAAAGAGAGAGGGTTATTCCCAAGTTGTTTTTTCTTTGAAAAAATTGAAATAGTATTGAATTGTTTCTTGGGACAATACAGCGCTTTCATCTTAATGGATGGGCTTAATAATGGATCTGTTTTTGTATTGAACAGAAAATCTTGGAGTTTGGTCTGCTTTTTTGCGGAACCAGCTTATTAAAAAGGGTCAGTTCAGTGGCTGAAAACAAATAGTTTCTTTCATATTGCACATACTGACTATCTTGAGCAGGTTGGATTAAAGGGGATGAATTTGCCTTCTGAAAATTCTGTGATTCTGTCTCTGGGTGATTTTTGAATTGGTGTAAACTTGCATCCATATGCACGTGTGCAAAACTAACAATTGATGTGATCTCAGAGCTGAAAAGGTTGTACTTTCTTGCTGAATTGGAAGGCAGGTCTGGAAATATTGAAAGGTAAATATATTGCGCCTCACCTTCCCTCATCCCATGCATATATAAATACCCCATGGTGTCCCTGCCCATGCGCACATTTCCCCCTCATCCCTATGCATGCGGGTCTCACTGAAGCATGGGAAGTGAAAAAATGGGCAAACGGGCAAACCAGAAGTTTGGAAAAATTTTGGTTTGTCCATTGTGTTGTTTTTTGCACCCTGGAGGGTTCAGGAAAGCATCTTGAAACTTCGGAGTGCAAAAAACAGCACAACGGGCAAACTGGAAGTGTGTTTTCCGAACTTCTGGTTTGTCCATTGGGTGGGGTTTTTTGCACTCTGGGGCTTTAGGGAAGCTTCCCCGAGGGGTCCAGAGGGCAAAACAGCCTTTCCCAGCTGGCCAGCTCACGCATAGGGCAGCATCTTGCGTGCCCTCCAATATGGCTCCGTATGCCACCTTTGGCACGCGTTCCATAGGTTCACCATCACAGATATAGGATAATCAATATGAAATTAGTTCGATCTTTTCAGCAGTTTTGAATAGTTCTGCTTCTTGAGTCATCATTGCAGGATGCAATAATTGATGTGATCTCTGAGATCCCACCACGTAAAATCAAGCAAAATATCCATACCTATTTTTAAGCTAAATTAAGAACCCCCTTTTTTCTGTTTTTCTTTCTTTGTAGGTTGGGGGATCAAGGGAAAAAGAGGCACATCTGCCATGTGCCTGAATGTGGAAAGACCTTCCGCAAGACTTCCCTTCTGCGGGCCCACGTACGTCTACACACCGGCGAGAGGCCTTTTGTCTGCAACTGGGTCTTTTGTGGAAAAAGATTTACACGCAGTGATGAACTCCAAAGGCATGCCCGAACGCATACAGGTCTGTCAAGTCATTTCTCTGCCTCAATCTTCCATTGTAGCCCAGCTGTCATTCTATCCATAGAATACATATTTGGCGGAGTGGTGGATAAAAATACTAAACATTTAAAGAGCATTTCATCTTGATTACCTTTATAATAAAGATATACTGGTTTGATAAAATGCTGAAAGACTTGATCTCAAAAAAGAAAGCAAGTTAATTTAGTTTAGGTAACTCATAAATTAAATATGGCCATCTCCCTCTAACAATAGACTCATCTATTGTGATGTGTTCCAGATGGACTATCCTAGAAGCCCATTCAGACTGACTTTAGCATTTTCCACTGTATCTCATGATCTGCTCAATTGCATTTCACAATTGAATTGTTCTGTTTTTGTACTGATACATTCAATCTTCTTTGATTGTGGCCATCGTTACATCTGTTATTCATAAAATACAGTGATCCCTCGATTTTCGCGGGGGTTACGTTCCAAGACCTCCCGCGAAAATCGATTTTCCGCGATATAGTGGCGCGGAAGTAAAAACACCATTTTTGGCTATGGACAGCCAAAAATTACCCCCACGCACCCTTTTTCAAGGCAGCACAAGGAGCCGGGCTTGAAATTAGGGCAGGGAGCGACGAAAGTGCGGAAGCCGACAAAGATTGCTTTGAATGTCAGCTGCCCCCGCCCCCCCAGCACCCGCCCGCCGTTCGCCCGGCCACCCGCCATTTGCCCGACCGCTCGCTCGCCCGCCCGCTCGAGAGCAAGAGGGGGAGAGATAGAGAAAGAGAGAGAAGGAAAGAAAGAAAGAGATGAGAGAGGGAGGAAGAGAGTGTGAGAGAGGAAGAAGCAAGATAGAGAAAGAGAGAGAAGGAAAGAAAGAAAGAGATGAGAAAGGAAGGAAGAGAGAGGAAGAAAGAGAGAGAGAGAAGAGTGGAAGGAAGAGAGAGAGAAATGATAGAAAAAAGGGGAGAAAAAAAGAGAAATGAGAAAATGATTGAAGCAGAGAATGACAGGAAAGAAAGAGAAAGAGACTGAGAAGTGACTCTTGGTGATGACGTATGACGTCATCGGGTGGGAAAAACCGTGGTATAACAAAAAAAACATGGAGTATTTTTTAATTAATATTTTTTGAAAAACCGTGGTATAGCGTTTCGTGAAGTTTGAAGCCGCGAAATTCGAGGGATCACTGTACTGTTTTAACCTTAACTAGAAACTCATATTTCAGTCTGAGTGGAAAATTGTTCCAATATTGAATCAGATTAATGCCTAACATTCTGGTTTGAAAAATGATTTATCAAATGCCTACAAGCAAGACCTGAAGAAGATATTAATCCTTGCCATGCATTTTTTACCTGAGTTTCCATTTAGATTTTGTGGAAGCGGGAGAGGTAAGAGATTTTGTCCAGTTCTTAGAACAATCCCTACAGTGGGGGATTTGGCAAGGTTTTTCACAAGTGTTTGCCATTGCCTCCTTAATAAGGCTGAGAAAATGAGACCCAGCTAGTTTTGTTCCTAAGGCAAGATCAGGACTCACTGTACCCAATTTTAGCCTTAATCACTATACAAAGCTGGCTCTGAATTTAATTTTATCATGCTCCTAATTTTTTAAAAAAGCAATCTCTATTAAAAAGCTATTTGTGCATTAGCTTTTTATTATATGACTGTTGTCGTGTGTGCTCATTGTTGTTCTTGTTCCTTTTTCTGAGCAGGTGACAAACGTTTTGAGTGTGCCCAGTGCCAAAAGCGCTTCATTAGGAGCGATCATCTGACAAAGCATTATAAAACCCATTTGGTCACCAAGAACTTGTAGGTTGAGATGCAAGCAGGAAAAGTAAGGAAGCGGAATGGTGATGAGCAACATTTCACCCTTCATCATGAAAGATGGTCTCTGCAAAGGACAGAAAAAACAAACAAACACCCAAATAATTGTCTTGACTATGTGACAACTTTCCCAGCCACATCTGCCCAAGGAAAAATGGAATGGCTGCTGGCTCCTTCAATCAAACTGTTTTCAGGCTGGCCTACTCCTTTGGAACTTCTTGATGAATGCATCGAACTTCAAGGCTTGAATCTGAGATGGGGGAGCAATGCCATTTCCAAATATGCTCAAATCAGCACAAGGCCAGTGGCAGACCTGGAAAAGCAAGGCAAATCCATTTATGCACCTTCCTCAGGAGTGCAGAGCCAGGACCCTCCTCTGCTGCACCAAAGGAACTCCTTTTGGGTTTGAGAGTAGCACCAGTGAAACTGTACCCCACTTGTAATTTGGATCCCCCTTCACACTCGCTCCCATGTGCTTGTGAAGCTTTTGAATGAGAGGCAGGGAAACCATCCAAAACGGGACACGTTCCCCCTAGCACATTCCTACTTTATATTTAATAATATAAATATATATAAATATATATACACACACATATAAAATAACCTCCTTAGGAAGCTTCATGTCTTTTCTACGGAGAATGTTGCCTTATATTTTACCCCAGGTTCAAATTATGTATTGTGAGCATTTTTTTTTTATTTAATAGGTTGTTTAATAAACAAAACAATCCTTTGCCTAAGAGTGCAGGCAAAGGCTAAAGTCCCTATCAAAATGCAGAGTCTGTGATCTGATCGTGGTCTGTAAACTAGATATCCCCTGTAATGGAACAGGAATTTCTAGGGTATATGTAGCAGCAGCAGCACTTTGTTCAAGGAAAGAAGGGGATCTCCCATGTATATACGAAGCAGAGTTGTGGGACTGTGGTCCACAAGTTCTGTTGTAGATAGTAAAAAGTGCAGGCAAAAGCTATGTATGAGCCATATGGAAAATCTAGGGCAATCTGTTTGCAATTCTGCATTGCTTGGTTACATAAATAGAGTTAAAAGTCCAGTGCATATTTGCACTGTCAAGCTCTATTAGACATTATTATTGATTTGATAGGAAAATGAAAAAAATCCTTTTCAAATTTTATATTCTCAGTTTTTTCCCTTTTTTAATTTTATTTTGTTTACTTCACTGGATTCCCCCTGCCTCTTTTTTAAAAAAATATCCAATGCAGTTCTTTTCGTGTACTATAGTGTATATTGTACCATAAACTATATATTGCGTTTAAGTGTTTGTTTGTTTCAAAAATATACCATTTGTTATTTTTGACCTTTTAAATTAAAACAAAAATCCATTTTATTTTTTAGTTGTAACTGCTTGACGTATGTTTCTTTAAGTGACAAATCATTTTTGCTTTCAATTAATGGTGTAACCTGGCAGAGCTGCATGTAGCTTGCCCCTAAGGGAGTACCAGGTTGGGGGAGAACCATGCATTTCTTGATGAACTGAAATTTTAGAATCTCACACTGAACCATCATTTGGGAACAAAATATTATTTTTAAGAGGAAAGAATGGAAAAATGGGTTGTTTAGGTGGCTTGTTGACAATAAAAATGTAAAAGAGAAGTATTTTAACTCCTTTAGGACGGCTCAAAGGAGTTTTCATGCTCAGATTGTTTTGCCATGCAGATATAAAATGTTGGTCAGAATGTTTTCATTTTATTATGTCTCTTTCATTACCCTCTCACTCCTTCCATAAAGAAGTAACAAGTTTCAAAATTACACTTACAAACTGTATATGAAAATATTACATAACAGCATGCAATGCTCTTAGGTTAATAATGGTGATCGTTATGCTTCTGTCATACTTAAGCCATAGTGACAGTGAATTGTAGTGGAATGCAAGGTAGGCTGACTTGTTCTATAACTCAGGTGTCAAACTAGCCACGTCACATTGCTGTCGTGACGTTTCACAATGTTTTCTCCATTCATGGAGCTGGGGTGGACGTCGCCTGCACATGATGCATCCGACCCACAGGCAGGCAGTTTGACACCACTTTCTATAAAGGATTTTTAGTATCATTCAGCAAAAAATTTTCCCCTGTAGAAATGTTCACATATTTTACTTTTTTCCCATCCTGGGTGGGAAGGCAATGATTTAAGTAGCCGGCAGGCAAGCAAGAAAGAAAAATAAATCCATATCGTTATACTCCAGTTTTGAAACTAATGTTATGTATAAGCAATCCCATATTAAAAGCTGAAGTCTTGAAATGGTAAAAAGTATAGTGTTTGGTGGCTGTATTAATTTATAAGAAAGGAGGCGTGAGGAATGTACATGTTCAGCTCCAACACTCAAGGTGGCTAACATTCAAATAAAATTACTACATAGATATCACAGTAATAACAAAATAAGAATAGGGTAAAGAACAGAGTTAGAGATAATTATTCAAATTGTAGATATTTCTCTCAAACACTTCATGCTGCATAAAATGGAGCCCACACAGGCCAGCATACTGCAAAGGGATATGACAATCCCTGGGTCTATTATTATTTGATCTGTTGAGAAAGAATACCTGGATCATATTTTCCTGGATTGATCAAACTTTACAAGGTGTTCAGTAAGATGTTGAGAAAATCCTTTGAGAGATTTTGCCATACTTACCGTAATCATTTCAGTAACAATCATCACTTAAATCCTTTAGTTGATTTACACATGTAAGCCTTTTGATCACAGATTAGTTTTCTCACTTGATCGATTATAAAAGGACCAAAAGAATGAAGACTCCTATCTCTCTTTTCAAAAAAAGCTTTCCTATTGTAGGTGTTCTTAATCCAGTTTTATCTCAGGTATAAGGAAAGTATACCGGATCCATTTATTCCTCAAGCCTAATATTTATTGGCTTGTGGCTGACAGTAGTTTCACAAGATCTTTCTCAGCATCTGCATATGTTGAAAAGTGAATCTGGGATTTCTATAACACAGAGTCTTTATTTTGAACTTCAAGCATAGCTACTGTATAAATCCTTGACCAAAGAACAAATAGATCTTGAGCAGATACACATGGAGTTGTAAGAAAGGAAAAGGAAAGTCAACTGGATCAACTCTGGCAATTCATTGGGAGACAGATGTCACATATCTTCATACACCCACAGTCTTAACCTCCGCATTACACTGGCTTTTCTCAGAATGTACTGCTCATAAACGTGTCTCTAGCTATCATGGAACATATATGACTTAGCACTAATTAACCAGAAAATGTAAATTCATTTGATCAATTTAAACTGTTCTGGACAAAGGAGAAATGTTTTATCTGTTACTAATTTGGTCCTAATTATCAAAATAACACACTTTGCAATATTCCATTGCAAACTTGCAAATTACCATCTGATACAAATTATTAATACTGTGAACAAAATTCATAATACTGTTAATGAATTATTTTTACTTGCTTTAGCCTGGCTTCAGTTCCTGTACTGAGAGAGTTCAGCATGGCAGAGCAAACCAAATTTCCAACCCTTTCGTTCCCCCTTTTTTTCACTTATGTCAAATTTCATGTCATTGTTTTTGACCTTAATGACTCGCAGCCTGCCTCATCTCCAAAGGTAGTCAGCAATGTCATCGCAAGAAAGTCTCTAAGGAAAGAACATAATAATGAAGACCACAGATGCAACATCATAAAGGGACACAAATGAAATCCTTGAGTTTAGCTCATGGTCTTAAGTCCATCTATGTTGTCAAAAAGCAACTGCTGTGATTCACATACGCTTCGTTGAAGCAAATAATCCACATTACAATTTAATGTGGTCAGGTAGTTTGGTAGCATGCTAAAATAATGGTTGGGATCCCACAATCCAGAACAATAAATTATCCAATTTCTTTTAAGTTAGTTATGTGAAGCCAGTCATAGTTAATCTCCTGAGCAAAAGGAATAGCATGAGATTTCTGGTACAATGGATGCTTTTTACAGAAGTGATTGCTCACCAAAGCAACTTAAGTTCTGCCTCTAGAGATGATACCAGAATTCTAGAAACATATTCTTAATGAGTGAGTCCAACATTCTCAGAAAAACTTTTCTGAACAATCCTTGTGGAACAAATCTCCAGCTATGGAAGAAATTATAGAAAAGAATAACAATAATAATTTACTTCACCATCCAAGCAACAGAAAGCAGTAAGTTACTATTTTTTCTCCTTCCTTTGGGTCACTGAAATGAGGCAAATTAATTACACTGGCTGCCAGGTAGGGAAATTCTGTCAATTTCAGTGCATTACAGGTAGTCTTAATAGATGGATTGCTCATTCAGTAATTGTTCAATTACAACAACATTGAACAAGATAACATATGACTAGTCCTTATAATTGTAACTTCCATGAGATCACAATTTGTGTACTTGGCATCCAGCTCACAATTACAATAGTAACAGCACTTCACAATCATGGGATCACCATTTGCAACTTTCATTGCTGCAGTTTAAAAAGTAAAATCTATGGAGAAGCTGCCAGAAGTTGCAAATGGTGATCAGGTGATGTCATCCACGGTGGGGGTTTTCTGGTTCAGCCCATTTCTGTGAACAGTGTAGTGCCTACCCACCCAGGATGCTTCTGCACATGTGCAGAAGCGTCGCACGCGCACAAGAGCAAACCAGTAGCAAAGGATTTGAGAATCTACTGTTGAATGTCATACTCAATAATTGTATGGGATTCACTTAATGGGACAACCAGAACATCTGCAAATGCCATTGGGAGTTGGCATGATCATAGACATCACATTTTACCACCTTGTTACTTAGAGACAGAGTCGCTAATCCCAGTTGTTGATAAATAAGAACTATCTGTATAGTGATTCTGGGATCAAGGGATTTGGGTTTCAAGTCCTCATATAATATTCTCCCAAAAATGCAATTAGATATAAATGCTGTAGCTGTAAAAATTGTCCTCTGAAGATTCAAAGAATTGACAGAAACAAGGACATATACATCCAGATTATATCCATAAACAAGGAGAGTCCAGAAGGAAAAAGCAGCAGGTTTAAGTTTTGACCAGCAATGTAAGTAAGTGCTCTCGTATGTCTAACCTAGCAATGGAAGAAAATTACTTTACCAGCAAAGGCTTAGTAAATTCATAAAATGCATGACGGGAAAGGTAGCAAAAATGAGGATGAGGCCAAGATTATTTCTTGTCAAAACCAGAGCAAGTGAAATTTCCACTTGCCTATGCAAGATTCACAGTATTGTACAGGTGAAACTCAAAAAATTAGAATATCGTGCAAACATTCATTTATTTCAGTAATGTAACTTAAAAGGTGGAAATTTTTGCATCTCATTTGGAAACCAAGGACCCAGAGTATGGAGAAAGAATGGAGAGGCACACACTGCAAGATGTTTGAAGTCCAGTGTAATGTTTCCACAGTCTGTGTTGATTTGGGGAGCCATATCATCTACGGGTATTTGTCCACTGTGCTTCATTAAGTCCAGGGTCAATGCAGCCATCTACCAGGAGATTTTGGAGTGCTCCATGCTTCCATCTGCATATGAGTTTATGGGGATGACTTACATTTTCCAGCAGGACTTGTCACCTCCCCACACTGCCCAAAACATCAAAATCTGCTTCAATGACCATGGGATTACTGTCCTTGATTGGCCAGCAAACGCGCATGACATGAACCCCATAGAGAATCTATGGGGCATTGCCAAGAGAAAGATGAGAGACATGACATGGAACAATGTAAAGAGCTGGAGGCTGCTATTGAAGCATCCTGGTCTTCCATAAGCCTCAGCATTGCCACAGGTTAATAGTGTCCATGCCACACTGCATTGAGGCAGTAATTGCTGCAAAAGGGGCCCAAATGAAGTATTGAGTGCATATGCATGCTTATACTTTTCAGAAATCTGATATTGTTCTACGTACAATTATGTTTTGATTGATCGTATGTAATATTCTAATTTTCTGAGATGGGGGATTTGGGATTTTCATGAGCTGTACCCCATAATCATCACAATCATGACAAATCATGGCTTGAACTATCTTGCCTTGCATATTATGAATATCTCTCATATATTAAGTTTCACCTTTTAAGTTACATTACTGAAATAAATGAACATTTGCATGATATCTACGGAGAGGGGCAGCATACAAATCTAAATAATAATAATAATAATAATAATAATAATAATAATAATAATAATACTCTAATTTTTTGAGTTTTACCTGCATACAAAGACAACCTGAATAAAATTTTTGGCGCAAGGCAGAAAATTGTATCTTTTTTTCTTCTATTGCTGTCAGTAAAACCTAAAAAACTAAAAATCTGCCTTCATATTTAAGATATTTGTTATTGTCTATTTCTAAAAGCCAGCTCTCTAAATAATGGTAGAACCAACTCTGAGCTGAATGTTTGCTATACGATGGGCTTAATGCAGTAGAAACATAGAAGCATAGAAACATAGAAGACTGACTACAAAAAAAGACCACATGGCCCATCTAGTCTTCCCTTATACTATTTCCTGTATTTTATCTTAGGATGGATATATGTTTATCCCAGGCATGTTTACATTCAGTTACTATGGATTTACCAACCACATCTGCTGGAAGTTTGTTCCAAGGATCTACTACTCTTTCAGTAAAATAATATTTTCTCACGTTGCTTCTGATCTTTCCCCCAACTAACTTCAGATTGTGTCCCCTTGTTCTTGTGTTCACTTTCCTATTAAAAACACTTCCCTCCTGAACCTTATTTAACCCTTTAACATATTTAAATGTTTCGATCATGTCCCCCCTTTTCCCTCAGTCCTCCAGACTATACAGATTGAGTTCATGAAGTCTTTCCTGATACGTTTTATGCTTAAGACCTTCCACCATTCTTGTAGCCCGTCTTTGGACCCGTTCAATTTTGTCAATATCTTTTTGTAGGTGAGGTCTCCAGAACTGAACACAGTACTCCAAATGTGGTCTCACCAGCGCTCTATATAAGGGGATCACAATCTCCCTCTTCCTGCTTGTTATACCTCTAGCTATGCAGCCAAGCATCGTACTTGCTTTTACTACCGCATGACCACACAGTATGGTAACATTTGAAAAGCAGAGTGCTGAACTGCTTCTTTTTTGGACTAAGAAGAGTATTTAACTGTTGTTGTTTTTCAGGTTATCTTGGGACTTTCTGAATGTTTATCTCAAAATACCAAAAACTATGTCACTACATCTCAGATCTAATTCTTCATCTTGCAAAAATGAGCTTGTAACCTTGAGTCCCCATCACTAGCTTAGTGGATGGCATTACCAACTTACTGAGTCAATGGCATATTTATTCAGAAATGAATTTAACCCTGGCTATTCATACTCACACCAAGAAGAGCAACATTTGAGGTATCTTCATCTTTCTCTAAGTAGCTGATGAGATGGCAGCATCCTTGGTTATGCATCACAATAAATTATCCAGTAAGTCATCCTGGGGATTTTCACCGCACATTTCTGGAAATAGAACAGTATAGAAGGAGGAAGGAAGGAAGGAAGCAAACAAGCAAGCATCTTAAGTCACTAGAAATAAGCAACCAAATAGAAAATGACATTTGGTTCCTTTGCAGATAGAAGCCCTTGTTATATTTTATTTAGTACTTCAGTCACTAGAACCACGGCGCCTAAAACATGATTTGAGTATTGCCCACAAGATCATATACTACAACGTCCTACTGGTCAATGACTACTTCAGCTTCAACCGCAATAACACAAGAGCACGCAACAGATTCAAACTTAATACGAACCACCCCAAACTTGACTGTAAAAAATATGATTTCAACAATCGAGTTATCGAAGCGTGGAACTCATTACCGGACTCAATTGTGTCAACCCCTAACCCCCAACATTTCTCCCTTAGACTCTCCATGATTGACCTCTCCAGGTTGCTAAGAGGCCAGTAAGGGGCGTACATAAGTGCACTGGTGTGCCTTTCGTCCCATGTCCAATTGTCTTTCCTTTCTTTCACCTATCTTATATATTCTCTCCCTTTCATATCTCCTCTCCTCTAAGTTCACTTTCACCCTCTTTTATATTATCACATGCCTGTTTTCTTCCTATGTATTTGTATATTGGAGGAATGAATGAATGAATGAATGAATAAATAAATAAAATCAATCAATCAATCAGATTAGAGTGGGAAGGGACCTTGGAAGTCTTCTAATCCAACCCCCTGCTTAAGCAGGAGACCATATATCATTTCAGACAACTGGCTGTGCAGTCTCTTCTTAAAAACCTCCAGTGATGAAACAACAATAACTTTTGAAGGCAAGTTGTTCCTCTGGTTAATTGTTCTCACTGTTAGGAAGTTTCTCCTTAATTCCAAGTTGCTTCTCTCCTTGATTAGTTTCCATTCATTGTTTCTTGCCTTGCCTTTTGGTGCTTTGGAAAATAAGTTGACCCCCTCATCTTTGTGGAAACCCTTCAAATGCTGAAATACTGCTATCATGTCACCCCTAGTTCTTCTTTTCTCCAGACTAGCCATATCCACTTCTTGCAACCGTTCTTCATATGTTATAGTCTTCAGGCCTTTAACCATCTTAGTTGCTCTTCTCTGCACTTTTTCCAAAGTCTCAACATCTTTTTTTGAAATGTCATGATCCAAACTGAATATTCCAGGTGTGGTCTTACTAAGGTTTTATAAAGCAGTACTAATACTCCATTTGATTTTGATTTGGTGCCTCTGTTTATACAACCAAGGATTGTATTAGCTTTTTCAGCTGCTGTTGCACACTGCTGGCTCATATTTAAGTGATTGTCCAACAGGACTCCTACTTATTTGCCTCAGAAGTTGGATTTGGTCTGGGTTCATTAAAAATCTGCATGCACAGTGTAGTAATATAAGCAGCTCTCACTTAGTGACCACAATTGGGATCAGAAACTCCAATACAAAAATCGTAACAGAAAATCACATGATCCCAATGGATTTATGACTTTACTTCCACTTGTTTATTAACTGAAGTAGTTATTAAGCAAAACTTCATGTGCCTGATGATTTTACTTCTGCCAACTCTATTTAATTCAGCTTGCTACAACCCAATTGCAAAATGCACAAATGAAGATCACACAACTGTGGGACACTACAATGGTCGTAAATGCATGGTGGTTGCAAAGTACAGGAACAGCGATCATGCAACCACGGAATAAAAAACATACATAGGTAACAAAACTATTATACACTGTTGCAAATATGAATGTCCCAAATGAGGTTATTGTACAGGACTATCTGTATGCAACCTACATTTCAAACCAATCAAAATCACCTTGACAATTAATGAAATATAGTTTATTAACTAATAATTTAATTTTCTTAATAAAATGTTATAAAGAGATATTTTTTAACAGAAAAGTATAAACTCATGAATTGCTAAATACGCAAGGTTTATTAGGAGCAGGAAAGGATGTTAATTTACAAGCATGCAAAGCCATTACAAAACCAATTCCACTGTAAGAAATACAATTTTAATTTTATTTTCCCGGCTTATCATCATATTCCAGACCTTTCAAATGGCAGCCTCTGTGATGGACCCACGAATTCTTCATTTTTAAAACTATGCGCTCCAAGCGGGATATACGCTGCTCCAAATCTTTCACTGTAAAAATAGCACATAGGTTATTTTTAGTAGCCAGAAATATTTTCAAAGAGGCATTCATTCAACCAATTTACTCAGCATAAAATTATACTGCAATCTTATACTGTTATTCCAGAAATAAATCAACCTGAGTAGTATGATGCTTTTTCTGTAGGAGATGACCAGGCAAGGGCTAAAAGTGGGTTCAAATGCATCATCAGTTTGCAGCAGGAATTGGTTCCACTTACCTTTCACATTGCTCTGGATTCTCTCGCACGCATGTGTCCCATTGTACATTTCTGCTTCTGGGCATGTTCACTAGCCCAAAACACAGCTGAGGAACTGATCAGCTGTGCTTTGGGCAAAGAAATAAAAGTTCAGACTTAACCAGCGGGCAGGCAAGACAGCTTTTTTTCAAGTAGAAGGTGGAAAGCCATCTGAAGATGGAGAAATTCACCAAAAATTCTAAAAAATAGATGGTGGTGCCCATGATCCAACACCAACACATCTGGATCTGTGACGCCATTGTTATGTCACCAGCAGGTCACTAACAGTTCAGCTGATCTGGTCCAAACTGGGAGGAACCCACCCCTGGTTTGGAGTCAATCCTAACACTTTGCTCTCAATGAAATCTAAATTTCAGACCTATGAATTCAGTTGGCTCTTATCTAATGCCAATTTGCTTTGACTGTTAGTAGATCAGATTCCTGTGTAGAGGTAGGAATATGTAACAAACCTATAGTGCTTCTTTTTCTCAGAAGCTGTGCTTGATCTGGGTTTATTAAAAAAATTGTATGTATAGTGTTTTAGTAATACAAGTAGTCCTTACTTAGCAACCACTGTTGGGACAGAAACTCCACTGCTAAAAGTATAGCAGAAAATAACTTGCTCCCAAATCCATATGTTGAATTTCTGACTTGATTTCCCACTTGTACATTAAGTGAATAAGTTGTTAAGCAAAACTTCATGTGGCTGTTGATTTTATTTCTGCCAACTCCTGTTCCTGGTGATTTTTGCCTATTGTTTTTATGGAAAAGTGATAAGATAAAAGATTGCAGTTTTATCCTTTTTTATGGTTTAAGCTAGAGTCCACTTTATTACAAGCATTCTAGATTGACAAGACATCGATATCTGTGAGCTGAAGGCTTACAAGAAACTGAGACAGATGAAATGTATTTATGCAAGTTGTTATAATCATATAGAAGTCAACATGCCTGCAATACTACAATTGTTAATAAAGCAGTGTTAAAGTTATTACCAATACACAATTATTGGGTTTTGCCTCCCAAGGACAATTCCATCTGTCCACCCATCACCCTGGGGGGGGGGATTATTGATCCCCTCAGAGAGGGTCCATTACTTGGGCGTCCTCCTCGATCCACAGCTCACATTAGAGAAACATCTTTCAACTGTGGCGAGGAAGGCGTTTGCCCAGGTTCGCCTGGTGCATCAGTTGCGGCCCTATTTGGACCGGGAGTCATTGCTCACAGTCACTCATGCCCTCATCACCTCGAGGCTCGACTACTGTAATGCTCTCTACATGGGGCTACCTTTGAAGAATGTTCGGAAACTTCAGATGGGTGCAGAATGCAGCTGCGAGAGCAATCATGGGCTTTTCCAAATATGCTCATGTTACTCCAACACTCCGCAATCTGCACTGGTTTCCAGTCACAATTCAAAGTGTTGATTATTACCTATAAAGCCCTTCATGGCACCGGATCAGGATATCTGCGAGACCACCTTCTGCCGCACAAATCCCAGCAACCGGTCAGGTCCCACAGAGTTGATCTTCTTTGGGTCCCGTCGACTAAGCAATGTCGTCTGGTGGGACCCAGGGGAAGAGCCTTCTCTGTGGCGGCTCTGACCCTCTGGAATCAGCTCCTTCCAGAGATTAGAATTGCCCCCACCCTCCTTGCCTTTCGTAAACTCCTTAAAACCCACCTCTGTCGTCAAGCGTGGGGGAACTGAGACATCTCCCCCTGCCTATGTAGTTTTAGTGCATGATATGACTGTATGTATGTTTTTTATATTGGGGTTCCTTGCTTTTAGATTTTTTAATGTACAATTGTTATCTTAGATTTTAATTATTAGATTTGTCAATATATATTGTTTTTATCACTGTTGTGAGCCGCCCCGAGTCTGCGGAGAGGGGCGGCATACAAATCTAATAAATAAATATTATTATTATTATTATTATTATTATTATTATTATTATTGAATTAATATATCAACTGGAATAAGTTTAATTATCACAGATCAGTGAAATAATTTCTTGAAGATTGGTATTCAGATTTGTTCCCTTTTAAAATTTTGTTCAATATTAAAACCAGCTCATTTTCCTGTTCAACATAGGGCCAGATGAATTCATACTCTACTATATTTAAATTCACTGATCTCTCAACTTCACAGTCCACTAGAAGTGGGTAGCTAATAAATTTAAAATAATAATAACTCTGTGGTGGTGGAACGAGCAGGGCTCCACTCATTTCAGCTGATTTCTTTGTGTTTTGGAAGCTCACAGAGGCAAATCAGATCCTGGAGGGAATGAGAAAAAGGGGGTTTATCTCTGCGGTTTCTAGAGTAGAGATGTGCTCCGGTTAAAATAGAGACACTCTTGAAAACAGCATGAAGAAAATGCAGCAAACATTTCCACCATTAAAATGAATATTTTACCCAAATGTTTATATTGATAAAAAAGTATATTTTATTATACTTAATAAAAATTTTAAAAAATTAAGCACTAAATAAAATAATGTTAAATTTTATTTGGCAAAGGAAAAAGCCACCCCGAGTCCTACTCCTCCAGTCGGTCGCAGTCGGTGTTAGTGGGAGGTCAGAGGTCGACCTCTAGGCTTCTCCCTTGTGGTGTGCCTCAGGGGTCAGTCCTCTCCCCCCTGCTATTTAATGTCTACATGAAACTTCTGGGTGAGATCATCCAAGGGCATGGGGTGAGGTATCATCAGTCTGTGGATGATACCCAGTTGTACATCTCCACCCCATGTCCAGTCAACGAAGCAGTGGATGTGATGTGCCTGTGTCTGGAGGCTGTTAGGGTCTGGATGGGTGTCAACAGACTCAAACTCAACCCTGATAAGACGGAGTGGCTGTGGGTATTGCCTCCTAAGGACAATTCCATCTGTCCGTCCATTACCCTGGGGGGGGGAATCATTGACCCCCTCAGAGAGGGTTCGCAACTTGGGCATCCTCCTCAATCCACAGATCACATTAGTTTGCCCAGGTTTGCCTGGTGTACCAGTTGCGGCCCTATTTGGACTGGGACTCACTACTCACACAGTCACTCATGCCCTCATCACGCTCTCTACATGGGTCTGCTTTTGAAAAGTGTTTGGAAACTTCAGATCGTGCAGAATGCAGCTGTGAAAGCAATCATGGGCTTCCCTAAGTATGCCCATGTCACACCAACACCACCAACACACCAACACACCAAGACAAAAATTATTTCTTTGGGGAATAATAAAAGGAAATATTAGAAAATATATTTACTGTATCACACAACACATAATAACGGCAACAAGACACATTTGAATTGCACCTAACTTTACAATCTTTTTGCCATAGTTGTTAAGCAAATTACTGGAGTTGTTAATTGAATTGATTTTGTTAGCTTTCCCCATTCACTTTACTTGTCAGAATGCAGTTTGGGAATGTCACAAATGGCAATTACATGAGCCTGGGATGCTGCAACTATGGTTAAATACATTTATTTATTTAATTCATACATTGCCCATCTGTCAAGCACCCATATTTTGATTATGTGACCATGGGGATGCTGTGATGGTCATAACGGCAAGCATCAATCCTAAGTGACTTTTTAATGCCTTTAGTATAAATTTAATGATCACTAAATGAACAGTGGTAAGTGAATGACTATCTGTACTACAATATGATCTTAGAATATTATAGCATGTTAGCTGATTTCACAAGGGACTGAAGTGTACAAGGAGGAAAGAAAATAAATAAATAAAGAACAAAATATTAATTAAAAATCAATTCTCCCCCCCCCCCATGTTTAATCAGTAATGTTTGCCCTTAACTTTTTGATCAAATCATTTTAAAAATATTTTTGCTTACTTGTGCAATCCAAGGTTATCTGGATGTTCTGCAGCCCAGCTTGGATTTCATCCAATGTAACCTTCATTGGAGATCTAGTGAAATAGCGTGGATTGGTTTGTGTCCCTATCTCTTTTGCTCCAAAATCACTGCTGGTTGCAGTGATTGGGTATTCAATACCATCATCTTCCAAGGGAGGAAAAATTAAGAGTACAGTAATTAATTTCTCCTAGAGGAAATGGATTATTTAGACCTCTATCAATGAGGATTTAGGTTTGGGTTCAAGACTAGACATATAGTGATTACTGTATACTGTTTGATGAAATTTAGTGAAACTGGATTGAAGATGCAACCTCTACCCTCCCCAATCTTGCTGGATCTGCTAAAAGCTTTTGATACTATTGCTACTGTAATTAGAAGAAGAAAGCATGTTAAAACTCCTTTTTGAATATATGTTATAATATCCAAGGCAAAGGATGATTCATCATCCACTTAAATACTCCCTATAAAGTCATCTCATTCTTTGTTTCTAAATAATTTCTACTCAATTTTTTTACCTTAATAATCTGCTGAAATCTGCTTTCCTGCAATTTCTACTGTTGATGTTTGAACTATTACAAAATAGCAACAATAAGTTATTTTATTAAAATCTCAAGGAAAAATATAAAACTCAAGAAAAAAAAATGGCTCATGTCTATTAACTGCATAAACCAATAACCTGAATTTTTCTCATTACTTTTGATTTAATTCTTTTTCAACCTACAGATATCAGGGATTGCATCCAGGTTTTATTCAATGTGTATGTATTCATTCAACCACAGATCTATCTTCATGGTAAAGGCAATCCATGGATGCAGTACTGCCGTCAGTGTGGTCGTGAGCAATCTATGGTAGTTGATTGGAGCTTCTTTGTTGTATGACAGAATGGAACCCTGCCTATAGACCCTTTTGCTTTCAGAATAGTTCCAATGGAATTTCTTATTGTATTATTTATCTATGGTGGTGGAATAGGTATTTTATTGGTAGAGATAGGATAACTCATGCCCTTATTACCTCGAGGTTCGGCTACTACAATGCTCTCTACATGGGGCTATCTTTGAAGAATGTTCAGAAACTTCAAATCTTCCAGAATGCAGCTGCACGAGCGGTTATGGGCCTTCCAAGGCATATTTCTCCAGCACTCTGCGGACTGCATTGGCTGCCGATTGGTTATGAACTATAAAGTCCTACATCATGGCCTCAGGCCAAAATGCCTGTGGGACCGCCTTCTGCCGCATGAATCCCAGCGACCGGTTAGGTCCCACAGAGTCGGACTACTCCAGGTCCCGTCAACTAGACCAGTGTTTCCCAACCTTGGCAACTTGAAGATATCTCGACCAAATAGCCAAATATCTTCAAGTTGCCAAGGTTGGGAAACACTGAACTAGACAATGTCGTTTGGTGGGACCTAAAGGAAGAGCCTTCTCTGTGGGGGGGCCGCCCCTATGGAATCAGCTCCCCCCCGAGATTTGCACTGCCCCCACCCTCCTCGCCTTCCGTAAAAGTTTAAAGACCTATCTGTGCCACCAGGCTTGGGGCCATTAGACCCTAGCCCCTGGCCAACGAGTGTCATATGTCTTGCTGTGTGAATGGGAATGAATGGTTTTAAATGTTGTTAGAACATTTTTTAGCTATATTAATTGGATTTTTAAAGATATGTATATTGTTTATTGTTTTGATATGTTGTGAGCCGCCCCGAGTCCTCAGAGAGGGGCAGCATACAAATCCAATACATAATAAATATTTTAATATACAAAACTTTCCAGAATACTGTTTTGTTGTTGATTTGGGGCACATACCTTGACCGGATGATCCTGGCTGTTCTTCCTCATCTTCCTCATGTCGAAATATGTAGCCAACTGTCCAAAACAGCAAGGATAACTGAATAAGTCACCTATCTTACTTTCTATTGGACATATCCAAATACATATGACCATGCCATTATACATACAAAAATAACATTTGTGAAATAGGTAATTAAGTCTTATAAAAAAGAGATGGGCACTGTATGAAATGTAGCCTGAAAACTCTCTGGAAATAATAAATTTAAATTCAGGCCTCAGGCAAAAGGGGCCCCTCCTTGCATCCCATACAGTGAAGAGAAAGAGAAAGAGAAAGAAAGGGGATGGGAAAATAGAGCCAATTCTTCATAGTTTTTATTTTCATCCTACCCACTGTTGGCATGTATCATCAATGGATTATAGTTGGATGGCTCTCTGTGACATATCAGTACAATAGTACATGTGTGAATTAAAGCACATTGTGCATATAGGTAAAAACAATGAGCTTTCCATCCAACTTGTCTACTCCCTTATACTGACTTGATGCCACCCAATTTTGCACCTAAGTCAGTCATGGTGAACCTATGGCACGGGTGCCAGAGGTAGCACACGGAGCCATATCATCTGGCATGACAGCCGTTGCCCTAGCTCAATTCCAATGTGCATGTGTGTGCCAGCCAGCTGATTTTTGGCTTGCACAGAGGCTCCGGAAGGGCGTTTTTGGCTTCCAGAGAGCCTCCAAGAAAGGAAAGCCTTTGGAGCCTGGAAAGGATGAAACATGAGCCTACAATGCCCACCAGAAGTATGGAAATAGGCCATTTCCAGCCTCCAGAGGGCCTCTGTGGATAGGGGAAGGTGTTTTCACCCTGCCCAGACATTGAATTATGGGTGTGGGCACCATGATAGCATGTGCGCATGCTCTTTCGGAACCCGAGGGAAAACAAGTTTGCCATCACTGACCTAGGTGAATCTTGTGGGCAAACATAGGTGTAGAACAAAAATTGTGATGTGATTCCTATTTATTTTGATTTGGCCTCAGCCATAAACTCTTCTCTGGTCAGATGTTTCTCTCACATTTTCCCACAGGACAGAAAGTTTATTCATCATCTCTTCTCACCATTAACAAAAAAACCTACCTTTTGGGTTTCGTTTTGAAAGGGAGATGACACATAAGAAAATTATGGAAAAAATATTTTCAAACTGTTCTCTGAGAAATCCAGTGCATAATTCAAACCTATGAAATGCCTTCGGATGAGATATATCAAGATTATAATACAGGGATGCAAAAAAAGCCCTGCAGATCCTTGTACCACAGCATTTGGTGTCAACAAATAAAAATCCTACAGTTCAGCAAGTAACGGATATCTTAGTTGATATCTGGAGTTCAAAATCTTTCAGGGCTATTTTAAGAAGGGAAGTGACTTAATTAAAAACACAGTAAGTACAGTGGCTGGCCAGGTTCATATAACAAACCCAGATTTAATCTGGTTTACTTGTTTGTGGCTTAGTATACACTGTGAACCCATTCACTGGGAATAAAATTTGGAATCCTGCATCACCCTAGATAACCATGGCATATTCTATAAGTCATATTCATATGAGCCGCCCTGAGTCTTCGGAGAAGGGCAGCATACAAGTCTAATAAATAACAACAACAACAACAACAACAACAATATTCAAGTATAACATGGTTAGCCAGCATTTTACTGCAGGGCACAGGGAGAAAAATGATGTTTGTACCTGGGGCATCTAAACGATTTATTTTGGGAGATAGTAATGGTCTTCTTTCTTCTACTTTTAGAGGTTTTGAGACTTCTTCCTTGCAGCAACTACAGGACATATCCGTATGTTCCCAGTTCTTCAGCGATACGTCCTTATTTTCTGAGCAGAAAAGTACCCCTTTGGTCTTCTGATAAGGGAATACTGTACCACTAACTCCCAACCCTAGAGGAGGGTTCCTGGTGACTACTGCTTCACACTTCTTTTGGATAGCCTTGACATTCTTACTTTAAGTGGGGATGTGCAGCTTTTAAAGCCTAAAACAGAGTATATAAAAGTGAGACATAGGGCAGCTAGTGGCTCCCAAACTCTAGAGAGTGCATTCCCCTTAAGCCTCCCATTGCTTGAGAAGGCAAATGCAGGAAAAAGCAATGGAACCAAAGAATACATTGCTTTCTTAGAGATCAATGTCTCCTGCCTATATCGTGGTCCCCTAAACCGTTGCTTTATTTAGACCAGTGTTTCTCAATTTTGGAATCTTTAAATTCTGTGGAATTCAACTCTTAGAATTCCTGAGTCACATGAAGTTCACGTATCTTTAAGGCATTGAAGTTGAGAAACCTAGATTCAGAATCTGTTCATCCAAAACACTGAGCTCCAAAGTAGGCAACCCATATTTTAGCCCAACATGTTATATAATCACTCAGCCTTCGTGATTATTTTAGAATTTAAGGTATAGTGCAAACTGCAAAAGGGAGGTTCATTTAACACACACTGTGAAAATATTACACAAACATAGACAAAATCTTTCTCAGCAGCAGGACAAAGATGCCTGGTTCTATACTTAAGTAAAATATTAGTTTGAGAAAAAAGTGAAAGTTTTACTTAAGTAAAAATGGGGGAGGGGAGAAATGATACAGTATTCCATTTGATCCTCACAGCCCCTTCTAAGGTAGGCTGAGCTGAGATGGCACAAGCTAATGAACATTATTAAGTGGGAAATACAAACTAGAATCTCCCCTATCCAAGTTCAAAATTGCAAATACTGCTGGAGTAGTTGGGCTCAATGGTAGGATGCTCTCACAGAGCAGAGTATCACAGAAAGTAAATAAAGAACTAGAGTTCAACAGCTTATATAAAATCCAGCTTACACCCCCAAGTTTGTTAAGTTACTTCCTTCCTTCCAGTGCTCTCATTTGTTTTCTTCCTTTTTTTCCAAAAAAGAGTCTGATGATGTCTTCACTTGTACCTGGATAAGATGAGAATACAAGGTGAAATAAAAATGTAATAAAACAAGACTGAGAAGCAGGTAAAATACTTGTGTCTCACTATGACCAATATGAATTGTATGTTATTTCAGATTATTGTAAGTAAAACACTGAATAAAGTTACAAAGATAAGTCACAACAGGACAAATTACAAATGCCTTTGTTAGCAAGAATTTGTGTGATTAAAATGAAAGTTTTGCCTAGACTGTTATTTTGGTTTCAAATATATATACTGTGTGTGTGTGTATGTGTGTGTGTGTGTGTGTGTGTGTGTGTGTGTGTGTGTGTGTGTATATATATATATATATATATATATATATATATATATATTCTTATGTCGGATGACCCTGGTATATTCCGACATAAGAAAAAACATATACCCCTCCCTGGTACAAAGCTGGATGGATTCAGATCGGATGGGTCTAATTGCTAGCTCTCTGCTTTACAATGCAGAAGCTTCCCAGATCGAATCCCAGTAAAAGAATGGGTGTGGCCAGCTGATGAGGCCTAATAAGGCCGAAATAGATCTATCCTGGTCTCCCTTAATTTTAAATTCCAGCTATAAACATTTAACATATATATATATATA
>NC_091963.1:112706167-112793667 GCF_031021105.1 Erythrolamprus reginae
AATCCTCCACGTTACTTCGCTCCTGTCCTGGCTAAATCGTGTGGCAGCAAACATGCTTTGGGGGTTTGGCTGGGGGGGGGAGGGAGTTAGGAAGGTGCAAAGCATGTTTGCTCCCACGGGGAAGGGAAAAGGCGGCGGCTTAAGCCCTTCCCTGTGCTTCGGAAGCCGCTGACGCGCCCCTCTGACGGCGTTCGGCAGCTTCCGAAGCACAGGGAAGGGCATTGAAAAGGCGCGATGCTTTTCCGGGCAGCCGGCTTGCTGGCCGGAGAAGCGAGCGATCCGGGAGTCCAGGAGGGGGAGAGAAAGAGAAAGAGAGAGGGGGGGGGGGAGAGAGAAAGAGAGGGATAGAAAGAGAGAGAGAGTGAGAGATGCTCAGTGAGCCTTTCTTTGAAGTTGCCTTTCTTTCTTTCTTTCTTTCTTTCTTGCTCTTTTTCTTTCTCTCTTTTCCCTTCCCTTCCTCTATTTCTTCTTTTCTTTCTCCTTCCCACCTTCTTCCCTCCCTCCCTCCCTTCACTCATTCCTCTCTTACTCTCCCCTTTCATAAGTTTCCTTGCTTCCTTCCTCTGTTCCTGTCCCTTCCCCCTTTCTTTCTTTCTTTCTTTCTCTTTTTCTTTCTCTTTTACCTTCCCTTCCTCTATTTCTTCTTTTCTTTCTCCTTCCCACCTTCTTCCCTCCCTCCCTTCCTTCACTCATTCCTCTCTTACTCTCCCCTTTCATAAGTTTCCTTGCTTCCTTCCTCTGTTCCTGTCCCTTCCCTCTTTCCTTCCTTCCTTCCCACCCTCCGTCCATTCATTCACCCATTCCTCTCTTGATCTCTTAAAGCCGGTCCCTGGTGCAAAAAGGGTTGGGGACCTCTGTCCTACAGGATTGGGTGGCAGAGAAGTTGAACATATGTAAATTTAAAAGTTTAAGAAAGTTTACAAGTTAAGTGAAAGAAACTTCATTATTCATTTATATGTACATGTACATTTCTTCATTAAAAACATGTCTTTCTGCATAATTTAGACTAACTTTGTGAGTTTTTTGAGGGCTGGAACCAATTAAAATTATTTACATTAATTCCTATGGGGAAAAGTCATTCGAGATAAGAGCTGCTCGACTTAAGAGCCCAGGTCCGGAACGAATTAAACTCGTATCTCGAGGTACCACTGTATAGTCTTTAGTCTCTGGGTAAACTCTTTCTTTGGGCAGTTTACAATGTCAGCATTCTGGGCCCTTATTTTACCAACCTCGGAAGGTTGGAAAGCTGAATTTATATTGAGCCCTTTAGGATTAAACTCCAGACTATGGGTAGAATTCTGACTTCTAGGAATGCTGAATGGCATTCATATGTCCATTATCTGTGATGATTCGATTCATAGGCATATTCTTTTTAATTAATAGGACATACAGATAAACTCTGGGATCTGATTCTATCAGAATGGCACAGGCAACCTAAGACAGCAGTTACAGACATATGACTATAACAAGTTCTATGCAACTTAAGTTTTTATTCCAAGAACAAAATACACTGTAGGAAACAGAACGTTATGTTTCAAGTTTAAATTTCTCAGAATAAATATTAATGTTCAAAGCAATAAACGTTAGCCATCACATTTTCTTTTGCTACTCTCAGAAAAACCAACAGATTCTCTACATATGATGGAACATTATTTGATAAGTACAGAGGAAGATAACATTATCACATAGTAGGAACAGTATAAGTGCATCCAGGAAGCAAGCTAGATTAAACAGCTTGTGTCTCCTGGAAATGAAGAATTACAATCTACTGGAAAAAGAAAAGGCTCCTGCAGGCAAAGCATGTCACAGCAGGAGGATACACTTGTCTCAGTTGGGGTCTGATAAAAACAGACAAAAGCACAGCTAGGATTTAGAAAAGGGTCTAGTTTGTAATGAAGAATGGTTGGTTAGGGAGATGCCTATGAATGGGCTGAGAAGGAAGGGAAATTTCTAAACACGTTTTATTAAGCTTAAACTGGCTTCCAAATGTTGCGAGCTCTAGTTTTGAGCTGTTCTAATGGGTTCTTAACATTCTTGGCACACCAACTAGTCTTTTTTCTCTGTCTACTCCCTTTTCTCTGTATGACCTGGTCTTTTCAATTTGTAAGCTTGAAGCCAGTGAGTTCCTTTCATACGCCACTATTTGAAAAGCAGAATAAAATATATGTGATTAAAATAAGTAAATTATGGAGCTACATAAAAACGTCAGGATTTTTCAGACTATAAAATGCTCCAGGTATTATAAGACACACCTAGCTTTTGGGGAGGAAAATGAGGGGGGGGGATCTGCCTCTGCTTCCCAGCAATTTGCTTCCTTGCAGCAAACAACCTAGTCACCTTCAGCACATCCTGATTTAGCATGAGCAGCTGACTGGTGGTTGGATTGGCCTCCTGGAATATACCTATCAGCTGTTCCAGGCTACAGGGATCGTTGCTGCCCATCGCCGCCTCCGTACACCCTGTTTTTGCCCGTTCCAGGAAGTGGGGATTGCTGCCGCTTATAACAGGCCGAAAATGGGGCATAGAGGCAGAAAATAGGGCGGCAATCATTCCCACAGCCTGGAATTGCTGATAGGCAGTATTCCAGGAGGCAGATTGAATCACATGCTCGTGATGAAGCTGACCAGGCTGTTTGCTGTAAGGAGGCAAAGGCTGAAGGGTAGGGGCTGGTGGGTCTTTAGCAACATTTGCTCTATAAGATGCAGATATTTCCACCCACTTTGGGGGGGGGGGAAGTATGTCTTATACACCAAAAATATGGTAATTCAAATTAATGGCAATAAAATGAAGACAGAATTAACCTTCTACATATTTGCCTATGGACTTAATCAACAGAATCCGAATTAAGGCTTATTTCTACCATATACATATTCCCTCTCAAACTTGGAAAGGGAAGAAAATACAATTTCATATAGATTTTAATAGTCTTATATAATGCCAAAACTCAGAATAGCCTAAAGTCAAAGTGATATGGATACCATAGAAAAAAATATGTTATGTTCCACCAATACAAGAATGTATTCAGACTATCTGATTTTTCTTAAGAACTAGATATGGTTTCATGAAATTCAAGGAGGGTCAGGTTTATCTCTTGAAGCTGCCCAAGGATTCAAGGCTAGTTCCCTACTTAATCACTCATTCCTGCTTGGCTCGAAGTTTCCCAACACTTACAGACTTTATGTACATTTTCAGTTTTCTACAGTGTATAAAATGACATTGTAAGCAAGACTTTTGTCAAAATCTATCATTTCAATTAATTATTTTTCCATGATACATCAAAAGTTTACGCTTAAAAGATGGCATGCAGTCAGGAAACAGATTTTCTCTGCTTTATCTTCTAATGGTATTTCCCATCTCAGAAATAGATGGGAAAGGCTACAGCTTTTAATGCTCACATATCTTTGAAATTTGATTATTGTAATATTATTGTACTTTTCAAAGATTCTGTATGTTGTACAGTGGTACCTCAAGATACAAACCCCTCGTCTTACGAACAACTTGTGATACGAACCCGGGGTTCAGAAAAATTTTGCCTCTTCTTACGAACTTTTTTCGAGTTACGAACCGGCGTTCGGAGACTGCTGGGAAGCCGCGCGGCTGTTTTAAAAGGTGACAGCTGGGCGGCGGAGCTTCCCAGAAGCCTCCCGAACGCCGGTTCATAACTCAAACAAAGTTCGTAAGAAGAGGCAAAATTTTTCTGAACCCCGGGTTCGGTTCGGGAGGTTGCTGGGAAGCCCCCCAGCCCGGCTGTCACCTTTTAAAACAGCCGCGCGGCTTCCCAGCAGTTGCCGAAAGCCGTTTTTTTGCGGGGGTTTTTTTGGTTGCACGGATTAATTGACTTTACATTGTTTCCTATGGGAAACAATGTTTCGTCTTACGAACCTTTCGTCTTACGAACCTCCTCCTTGCACCAATTAAGTTCGTATCATGAGGTATTACTGTATTTAAAATATTTCTTCTAACTTTGATATACCACATTCCTTTCAATCAAAAATGCTGTTAACCAGAAGGAGCATAAGCTTTACAGAAAGATGTAAAAATATTTTTCATTACTTAGCTTCCATTTCCTTATCTGCCTCCTTCAGATTCTTGAATGAGGAAGAAAAGCTCAAAGAGAGGATCCAATTACATTTTCCTCTCCTTAGCCTCCTGCTTCAAAATACAGTGGTACCTCGTGATAGGAACCCCTCGTGATACGAACATCTTGAGATATGAATCCGGGGTTCGGAAATTTTTTGCCTCTTCTTACGAACTTTTTTAGGCTTACGAACCCACAGCAGGTCGTAAAATGGCGCTCCGCTGGGCGGCGGCGCCTGGCTGTCACCTTTTAAAACAGCCGGGGGGGCTTCTCGGCGTTCTCCAGAACCCAAACCCGGAAGTTTGGCAAAAGTTCGTGTTCGGGTTCCGGAGGCTGCCGAGAAGCCCCCGGCTGTTTCAGAAGGTTACAGCCGGGCGCTGCTGCCCGGCGGAGCGCCGTTTTTGCAATCGGCAGCAGCATTTTCGGCCGATCTGGAGGCTGAAACGGAGGTGGGGAATCCCAATAGGGATTTGACATCATGAAGACGTCCTTCCTGGCCGGCTGAAATGTGGCCTCCAGGAAGGACGTCTTTGTGACGTCAAAGCTCCGCCCATGGAATTCCCTATTGGGATTCCCCACCTCCGTTTCAGCCTCCAGATCGGCCAAAAATGCCGCTGCAGATTGTAAAAACAGTGCTCCGCCGGGCAGTGCCGCCCGGCTGTAATCTTCTGAAACAGCCAGGCACTTCTCGGCGGCCTCCGGAACCCGAACCCGAACTTTTGCTGAACTTCCACGTTCGGCATTCGTGAGAACGCCGAGAAGCCCCCCGGCTGTTTCAGAAGGTGACAGCCGGGCAGCGGCGCCCAGCGGAGCGCCATTTTGCAATTTCCCCTTGCACGCATTAATCACTTTTACATTGTTTCTTATGGGAAACATTTTTTCTTCTTACTAACTTTTCGCCTTACGAACCACCTTCCGGAACCAATCAAGTTTGTAAGACGAGGTATTACTGTACCTACTTTATAAAGCTTTACCATAGGGCATGTATATTGGCAAAATTTCCTCCTCCCAATATACCTCTTAGTTTTACAAAAATAGTATTTTAATTATTTCCATTCTTTTACTTAACTATATCTTTTTATGATGAAATTATCCTTTCTATGCTTTATGGTATTTTTCAGAATATAAGATGCACTAGAATATAAGACACACCAAGATTTTGAAGAGGTAAACAAGAAAAAAAACACCAGGTTTTCACAAAAACAGGACATGCAGATGGCTTGGGAGGCCTACAGAGTGCGCCTGGGGAAGGCAAAAACACCTCAATTTTTGTGAAAAACAGGTCCATCTTTTGTCTCCTGAACTCCCCATGTGTCGCATTTTTGGCCTCCCCAGCCCCAGGAACACTCTTGCAGCCCTGCCAAAGCCTGTGTGTGCCCGTATGCAAAAAAAACGGTCCTGTTTTTGGCAAAAATGGGATGCGCAGGACAGGATTTTGGGAAGGAAAAAATGGCTTTATTCAGTGTATAAGATGTACCAACATTTCCACCCTCTCTGGTGAGGGGAATGTATTTTATACTTCAAAAAGTATAGTACTATATCTCTTCTCCTTCACATCCATTTGCCACCCTACAATTCTTTAATAAATTAATTTACTATCCTCTACTTACGAACGCCTCTACTGATGAACTTTACTGACAAACTACTGACGCCTCTTTCCTGGCCTCCCCAGTGGGGGGAAGCAAAGGGGGATCCCTGTAGCAGAATGACAGGCGCTTCGGAGGGAAGACAAGCACGAAATGCAGGGATTCCCAGCGGGAGTGGGGGAAGCAAAGGGGGATCCCTGCAGCAGAATGACAGGTGCTTCGGCCAGCAACAGAAGTCCGAAGTTGAAGCATCCCAGCAGCACCGGCAAGCGGGGGGAAGCAAACGTTAAGTTTTGGGATAAGTTTGCACACATTATTTCCTTTTACATTGATTCCTATGGGAAAAATTGCTCCTACTTATGAACTTTTCTACTTACGAACCTGGTCACAGAACGAATTAAATTCGTCAGTAGAAGTATCACAGTAACTGAAAAAAACAATTACTTTCCTTATTTATATGCAGGTAGACCTTGACGTATGACACAATTGAGCCCCAAACTTCTGTTGTTAAGTGAGTCAGTTAAATGAGATCTATTCCATTTTATGATCTTTCTTGCCACAGTTAAGTGAATCACTGCAGTTGTTAAGTTAGTTACAGAGCTATAAAGTGAACTTGGCTTCCCAATTGACTTTGCTTGTTGGAAGTACATAAATAAATATAAATATGAACCAGTTGCCAAGCATCTAAATTTTGATCACAAGATTAAGGAGATGCTGCAAAAACAATCACAAGTCATTCTTTTCAATGCCACCGCAACTAAAAAAATGGTTGCAAGCTGAGGACTATCTGTAATAGAAACTGAATTTAAAAATGTATAGTTCAAGCAAGCATTATTTAACACATCAAGACATTTGAAGTAAGTATGTAAATAATTATAAAAATGGAAAATTAAGTCAAATACTTATTTTCAAAATAAATGATGATTGATATAAAAAGAGGTTATAACAATGCAACACAAGCTTAGGCTTCATATGATTTTGGAATGTGCAACATACTTCAATTATTTTTATTGTTATGGAGGAGGGAAGCCCTACAAACTGTTTAGTAATTTCACTTTCATGACCCTACATTGCACCACAATTAAATTCCCATTATATACTCAATGCAAACATATTTTCATTTAATTACTATCCTACAAATTTCCTTCTCACCAAACAATATTGCCAGGTATATCTAGACATGGTTATAGTAGCTGGGCAGGTAAGTGCAAAAGTAAAGAGAAAATTGATATAATATTTATATTTAATATTATAATAAAGTCATTTTCAATTATCAATAGTTTCTAAGCGTAAAATGCATTAAATATTGTTCTTGGTCCATACTATTAAGCCATAAATAATTATATTAGATAATGAGTGATTTATTTTCCTTGCCTGTTTTTTGCAGAGAAAAGTGCTTTAATCTTTCATGAGGATATCATAATAGACTATGTATATATTAGCCTAAGTTTTCATTTGAAACATGGCTATGTTAAGAGGAAAGAAGATTAACTCATAACAAAGCAAGAGAGCAACTAATGAATTGTATTAAAAGTTCTGCAGACTGACAAAAGTGAACTTACAATGGCACTGAAAATTGTGATTTATGACACGTTTACACACTTATGACCATTACTGCATCCCATGATCAAAACTCAGGCACTAGATAACACAACTGGTACTTAAAACTAAGGACTAAAACTCAGCAACTACAGCCAGCCAATCACACAGCCCGAAATCAGACCAGGACTCAAAGGAATCTAAAGGCCAGTGCTCCCCCAGACAAGCACAATCCAAAGCAAAACTGACAAGGTCTCCTCAAATGGGGACAAAATGTTTGCAACCAAATTTTCAAGCTTGGAGCTCAAACTAATAACGTAACTGTCATATACTATGATAGTTGTATTGCCTCTGGCCCAAGTAATCACCATTTGTAATCTTCCCAGCTTGGTTCCCACAAGCAAATTCCATGAGGGAACCCAGTCAAAAAAGCAGTGGAAGTGATGTGTCAGTGCCTGGAGGCTGTTGGGGCCTGGATGGGTGTCAACAAGCTCAAATTCAACCCAGACAAGACGGAGTGGCTGTGGGTCTTGCCTCCCAAGGACAATTCCATCTGTCCGTCTATTACCCTGGGGGGGGGACGACTACTGACCCCCTCAGAGAAGGTTCGCAACTTGGGCGTCCTCCTCGATCCACAGCTGACATTGGAACATCATCTTTCGGCTGTGGCGAGGGGGGCGTTTGTCCAGGTTCGCCTGGTGCAACAGTTGCGGCCCTATTTGGACAGTCATTGCTCACAGTCACTCATGCCCTCATCACCTCGAGGTTCGATTAATGCAACGCTCTGTACATGGGGCTACCTTTGAAAAGTGTTCGGAAACTTCAGATCGTGCGGAACGCAGTCGCGACAGCCATTGTGGGGCTTCCAAGATTCGCCCACGTTTCTTCAACACTCCATGGCTTGCATTGGCTGCCGATCAGTTTCCGGTCACAATTCAAAGTGTTGGTCATGACCTTTAAAGCCCTACATGGCATTGGACCAGATTACCTCCGGAACCGCCTGCTACCGCACAAATCCCAGCAACCGATAAGGTCCCACAGAGTTGGCCTTCTCCAGGTCCCATCGACTAAACAATGTCGTTTGGCGGGCCCCAGGGGAAGAGCCTTCTCTGTGGCAGCCCCGGCCCTCTGGAACCAACTCCACCAGGAGATTAGAACTGCCCCCACCCTTCCTGTCTTTCGTAAACTACTCAAGACTCACTTATACCGCCAGGCATGGGGGAGTTGAGATATTCCTTCCCCCTAGGCCATTACAAGTTATGCATTGTATGTTTGTGTGTATGTTTGGTTTTATAATAAGGGTTTTTAGTTGTTTTTTTATTATTGGATTGTTACATGTTGTTTTATCATTGTTGTTAGCCGCCCCGAGTCTACGGAAGGGGCGGCATACAAATCCAATAAATTATTATGATTATTAACGTAACTATATGATTCACTTAATAACTCATAATTCACTTACATCTTAACAACTGTGGCAAAAAATGTTATAAAATGGAACACCATTCACTTAATTGCCTTGCTAGCAATGGAAATTTTCGGCGCAATTGTGTCCTATGTTGACAAGTCCCTGTATTCTGTTTTATTTTTACATCCTGACTAAGATCAGTAACTATCTTCCAAATGAATGTACACTTGAACATGGGGGTCTCTGGTTCTTGTCCAACTCTCTTAACCATAACACATTATATTCAAGTTCATACTGTTACATTTGCAATTTAGTGTTTCATGGTTTATTATATTGTAAACTAACCTTGTAAACATGAATTAGTACTGAAATCCCAGGAGCGAGTACTTACTATCAGGAGCAGCAAAATGATTGAGTGTTCAATGAAGGGCTCCTGAAACAATAGAGCAGGATTGCAGATACTGCTCTTATCAGCATCACTGACAGTGTCTGTTTAACTCTTTGGATCTGCATACCTAGGTGCATTAAACATACATCAATGTGGTAAACGAATAGTATTAAACCTGAACTGGGGAAACCTAGGCTCAAGTCAGGTAAGATTATTACAAGTTATCTTAGATCAGTTAATATAGTACATCTTTACCTTTAACATATATCCATCCTAAGATAAAATACAGGAAATAGTATAAGGGCAGACTAGATGGACCATGAGATCTTTTTCTGCCATCAATCTTCTATGTTTCTATGTTTCCCTGATCCATCTATACTGATGATAAAGTATAATAAAACCAAACTCCTGAAAAAATGTAAACCCCCCCCCAAGTTAGGATTTTCCAACATAACCTATCACAAATACTTAATATATCCTAAGTGTAGCTATTATTAAAAATAAATGTATTTTAATAATATTTCACTATCACAAATAAATTTCATTGATAATTAAGGCACAGACCTGGAGGTTCTTTTCACCAATTCTTTCAAGATCTACTGACTTCTTGCTAACCAGCAATAAGTGGCTTGACTATGTCTGGGGCTATGCAAGTCTCCACAGTGCACATGCTATCTTCAGAAAAATGAAGTGGAATGTATTCTTAATCTCCCACCAATCTTAAGGGGGGGGGGATCTGACTTGATTCCCAAGGATACAAATCTATTCCATCCCTGCTTATATTTCTCTGCAATAAAAAAAGGAAACCTTCAAGAACTGCAATTTTCTTTTGGAGCATCTTTCTCAGTCAGAAAGATTGGATCCCTCCCCCCATCAGGTGTACATCTATTTGAAACCCAACATGGTGTGTGCCTTTCCTCCCCTGTCCAATTGTCTTTCCTTTCTCTCACTTTCATATATATTTTCTTTCTTTCATATATCCTCTCCTCTAAGTTCACTTTACCCTTATATATATTAATACATGTCTATTTTTCTTCCTATGTATTTGTGTATTAGACAAATGAATAAATAAATAAATTTTCACACACACATCCAAAAAATTCCCTAACCCCTTTATATAATTAACTCTCTATATTTCCCCGACATGAAGCACACTAATTACACATTCAATGTTTGTTTTCTGGAAAAGCACGTCCCACAAACGATAACGTGAACAACCCTCTCCACCCACAAACCCATCTTGCTCTAATTGTAGATGCTTGGTAAATCCACAGTAACTGAATTTAAACATGCCTGGGATAAACATATATCCATCCTAAGATAAAATACAGAAAATAGTATAAGGGCAGACTAGATGTGAGGTCTATTTCTGCCATCAGTCTTCTATGTTTCTATGTTTACGGTGCATTCGGTCTGTCTGAATACAATGGCATAATATCTCCTCTGCCTTGCTCATCCTATACTACTGAGGGAGGCTCAGACAAATCTTCAACTGTACACACGTTGTGCATTGAAATAAAGGTTGGGATTGAATTATTCAGGAAAAGTGCCCCGCCATACTCCGTTGCATTATCAGTTTCTTGTCCTTCCCCCTTAAAGCCAAACTAGGTTCCTAATTTCAGCTCACTCCTAATTCCGACACTAGACTTTTCGTTTCTTCTCACCACCGCTTGCACCCCCCGCCCCGCCCGCGGAAGACCTTTCCGAATTCTGCAAGGTCTCATCTTCAGAAACCCCCCCTGAAACTCGTTCAGCCCACCCCCAATATGGCCGCTTCGCCCTCATAAACCGCGCGCGAATTCTCTGGAGCCCTCCACCCTCTTCCCTCCCTCCCTCCCCCTCCTTTACCTTGGTTAGCCCCGCCAACAACCCGTGAGAGGAAATGTAAAGATTACAAAAACAAGCGCGGAGAAGCCTCGGCTGCAGCGGGCGAAGAAAAAACAGGTCTGCTTTCGAGGTAAGAGAGCAACGGTTGGAGAAAGGCCTGCCGCGTTCGATCCGCCTCCGCCAAACAAAAGAGCGCTGAGAACCCTCTACCCGCCGTCCTATTGCGCATGCTCTCCCCCCTTCTTAAGCCTCTCGAAACTATCCTTATCCCGCGGCATCCTGGGACCGGATGTTGTTTTTTCCTACCCTGCTCAGCCCATGTTTCTTTTTTTTTTTTAAAGGAAAAACGAGACTTGTTTATGAGGACGAAGTCTAGAATTTTGGCCAACTATGCCTGGTCAGGGTAATTATACTTATTACCTTTCCCAAGGAGCCGATTTTTGTTTCATTACATTGGCTGGCAACCTGATTTCGTTTTAAACCAATCAATTACTCTCCACCTAGAAACTAATAATCTGCTCTCTAACAAACGAGTTGGATTCAGAAAAAAACTATTTTGCAATCTACAGCTCCTTCACTGCAAAAACATATGGACAACTCATCTTGGTCAAAGAAAATCTATAGATGCAATTTATATTGACTTCTCCAAAGCCTTTGATTCAGTGGTCCATGACAAACTACTTTAAAAACTCAAATCCTATGGCATCTCAGTATCCCTCCACAGCTGGATTACTGCATTCCTGTCTAACAGGCAACAAGTGGTCAAAATAGGAAGCTCCAAATCCACACCCATTCCTGTTAAAAGCAGTGTCCCCCAAGGTAGCTACTGGGACCTACACTCTTAAATCCATTACTATTAAAACTAAAATAACCAGCAAAACCAAAAACATAACTATTAATAAAAACAGGTGAGGGCTGAGGGTTTTTTCCCTGTTATTATTTAAGTGCTTTTGCCTTATGCTTTAAATCAAGAGTCACTTCTCTCTCTGTTTCTCTCTCTTTCCTGTCATTCTCTGCCTCAATCATTTTCTCATTTCTCTTTTTTTCTCCCCTTTTTCCTATCATTTCTCTCTCTTCCTTCCACTTTTCTTTCTCTCTTGCTTTCTTCCTCTCTCTTCCTTCCTCTCATCTCTCTCTCCCCCTCTTGCTCTCTCTCTTTTTCTCACTTTCTCGTTTTCTTTCTCTCTCTCTCTCTCTCTCTTGCTTTCTCTCACACTCTTTCTTGTTTTCTTTCTCTCACTCTTTCTCTCGTTCTCTCTTGTTCTCTCTCTCTTGCTATCTCTTTCTATCCTCCCTCTTTCTCTCTCTCTTTCTCACTTTCTCTCTATCTTGCTCTGTCGCTCTCACTTTCTCTCGTTCTCCGGAGGCCGACGAAGGTGATTTTCAATGTCGGGCGTGCGGGCCAGCGCGCGCTCTCCCCATCCCCCTGCCAGCCCGCCCGGAACATTCAAAGTAAGAAAAACCTTTGCCGGCGAAGGTTTTTCTTACTTTGAATGTTCCGGGCGGGCTGGCAGTTGGATGGGGAGAGCGCGCGCCGGCCCGCACGCCCGACATTGAAAATCACCTTCGCCGCCCCCCGCTGTGAGAACGCCTGCCCCACCTCTCCTGCAGCCCCCTCGCTGAGAGCCCGGGACAAAATCGCTCTCGGCGAAGGGACCACGAGACCGGCGGGGCGGATGCTCCCGCTGCGGGAGGAGCCGCACCCCAAGGCGGGAAGCAGAGGAGAAAGAGAGGCAGATTGGGCGGGGGCAGCAGCGAGTAGCCAGGGGCGCGAAGGGGCTAGAGGCCCGGGGGGGGCGTGGCTCCGTGCGCACCCTTGGAAAAGGGTGCGCGGAGGGGCGTTTTGGGGTGCGCTGGCGCAGGCTTGCGCAACCTACAGGGAACGGTGTCTTCAACAACACTGATAACACAACTACTCTACAAAAAGACTTAGACTCAGTTTCTGACTGACATGGCAACTCCAAATCTCAACCAGCAAATGCTCTGTCCTACACATAGGCAAAAAGAATCAGAACTTCAAATACAAACTTAATAAACAAATTATCAAAGATAATCCCCACTCATTCAAGGACTAAAGATCTAAGTGCCAAAGCCCACTGCAACAACATCGCTAAGAAGGTCTCAAGAGTTGTTAATCTAATCCTATGTAGCTTCTGCTCTGGAAATCTCACACTTACCAGAGCTTACAAAACTTTCACCAGACCCATCCTCGAATACAGCTCATCTGTTTGGAACCCATATTGCATCTCAGACATTAACACCGTTGAAAATGTTCAAAGATACTTCACAAGGTGCCCTTCATTCCTCCACTCGAAACAGAATACCCTACAAAACTAGACTTACAATCCTGGGTCTTGAAAGCTTAGAACTATATCGCCTTAAACATGATCTAAGTATTGCCCGCTGCAATGTCCTGCCTGTCAAAGACTACTTCAGCTTCAACCACAACAACACAAGAGCACACAACAGATTCAAGCTTAATATTAACGGCTCCAAACTTGACTGTAAAAAATATGACTTTAGTAATCGGGTTGTCGAAGTGTGGAACTCATTACCGGACTCTGTAGTATCATCCCCTAACCCCCAACATTTTCCCCTTAGACTATCCACGGTTGACCTCTCCAGATTCCTAAGAGGTCAGTAAGGGGCGTACATAAGCGCACTAGAGTGCCTTCCATCCCCTGTCCTATAGTTTCTCCTATATCTCATATTTCTTCTCCACTATATATTCTATAACCATCATTGTGTATTATTGTGTATTTAGATAGATAGATAGATAGATAGATAGATAGATAGATAGATAGATAGATAGATAGATAGATAGATAGTGTTTTAGGTTTTAAGAGTTTCATATTATATAACATTAGTTGATTCCACTGGAGTTTAGTTTTGAGAAAAGTGTTCTTACTGCAGCCTTAATAAAACCTAACAGTTGCAGTAAGCAAGTCAGTAAAAGAAAATCCTTGTGCTTCAATTATGGTTAGCCCTACATCTAATCTGCAAACATATCTGAAATTATTTCTGAAATGCTTTGCTTGCAGAGGAATGTTTTTTATAAAGTCACTTGATAGAAATTTAAAACGTATTGTATTGGCCTATGATGTTAATGTAGTAAACATCTATAACAGCAGAATTGTTGGATGGGTGGTTTCCAATTTTTTTTACTGCCATTCTGTAGGCATGGTTTATTTTGTGGGCATGGCTTGCTAGTCATGTAACTGGCTGGGGGGGGGTTATTGGTCATGTGACTGGATGGGTGTGGCTTTGTTGTCATGTGACCGGGGTGGCTTGGTGATCATGTGACTTGTTGATCATGTGTGTGGGTGGGAGTGGCTTTGCAGTCATGTGACTTAGTGGAGGGGGTGATTAGTGATCATGTGACTGGGTGGTCATGTGATTGGGAGAGCTTGGCCAACTTGATATCACTCACATCAAGGGTTAGGGTTAGGGTGCCTGGCCTCTCCTCACCTCAAAGGCCTAAATGAGATACAATTTCCTTACCTATTTACTACTACTGAAATCCAAAATACACTATTTAATCCTATGTTTCTCCATAAATAATGAAGCTTATCAGCCCTAGTTCTGTTGTTAATTGTTTGAGTCCTCTTTGAATAAATAGCTATTTTTATGCAACGCTGCCTCCTGCCTTTTTCCTTCAAACTAGCCTACATCCAGCTTTTAACATTTGGTGACTGAGGAGGAGAATCGAGCCTTTGCTGACCATTTGCTGATGTAAGGTTTTTATGGGGTTTTTTTCCGCTTTTCTTCCTGCCCGACTACTGTTTGTTTCTCAACTACTCTTGCTGAGCTAAATTAGGGTTGATGAGATGGTCAGCCAGTTCCAGGCTATGATGCAGTCCCACTGGAACAAGTCCTTCCAGCTCTTCACCACCGGCAACGCTTCCCTCCAGCCTTCACCCAAAGCCCCTCACCAAAAGGCTAAAACAAACTCCAAGTTGGAATTTCTGCCCCCCTCTGACCTGCACAAAAAGACCCTGAAGGGGGAGAATCTCGACAGCAACACTTGCACCTATGTGGCCCAGGGGCCATAACTTGAAGATCACTGATTTAGTGCATATGAAAAATGCAAAAAAATTTTTGCAGACCACCAAAATTTTCTCATGGACTACAGTTGGGGATCGCTGCTCTAGTTCAACGAACAAACTTTCACATGTATCATCTACCCCAAGTCTCTTTTGAATAATTCTATGACTGTTTCTCTTTTATATCTTTTTTTTCTATTAGATCACTACCTTCTATTTTTGGGTTTTGGCCAACAGGTTTCTTTTACATTTTTTCTTGACGTTCTCATTTGGTTGCAATTCTCACTTTCTTTATGTTGCTTATTTAGATGTAACATCTTGTGCATATACAGAATAGGTGGTACCTGGAACTGTGATGTCTTAGTGAACCATCACTTAAGCAGGAGCCGGCAGTGTGCTGCAGCTGCCAAAAAATCCATTAACAGTCCTGACATGATAATAGATGAGAAGTATAGTAGTACTTTACAGCATGCTAATGAGACTACATTTAAAATATTGCATTCAGTTCAGATCCCCACAATAGAAACAATGAGAGCAACAAAAATGACAAGAGGTCAAGAGGCTAAATCATATGACAAACGGTTGAGGGAGCTAGGCACCTCTAACCCAATAATGATTAGGGGAACATTATAGCTGTCTTCTAGTACTTTAGCTGTTTTAATAAAGAAGAGGGGATTTACTTATTCTCTAGGGCAGGGATCTCCAACATGGCAACTTTAACACTTGTTGGAATTCAACTCCCAGAAGCTTTGCGGGCTGAGGAATTCTGGGAGTTGAAGTCCACAAGTCTTAAAGTTGCCAAGGTTGGAGACCCCTGCTTGTAGGGCACCAGAGGGTGAGGCAAGAAGTAATGGGTGGAAACTTGTCAATAAGAGATCTAATCTGGAAGTAAGGAGAAATTGTCTGACAGTGAGAGCAATTAATCAGTGAGCTTGTCTCCTGGGATTGTAGACAACCGGAGGTTTTTGAAGAATAGATAGGACAGCCCTTTAATTCACATAATATATAAAGTTATTACCTTAAGTAAGGGGTTGGAGGGTTTCCTCCAGCTCTATGATTCTATATTTCAAATATATTATTTCACAGACCTTATGATAACCATAGAGAATAGATCAATTTGTTACAGAAAATATATTTTACATGGGGGGCTACTGTTAATAAATGGATCATCATTGTACCTATCAACAATCCATTCCCTTCACTACTTGTTCTTTTTTTCCATCCCACTCAATCTCATGAATGTATTGGTATCAGCAGTGGGCTACGAGCTGGAACGGTAAATTGCACTCGCCCCCACAGCTTATAAGTGCTTGTGGGACCAGCGCAATTTTGCTGCTGCACTGTGGAGGTAGCAAAATCGTATTTGTCGGAGAATAAATCCAGAATTTCTCTTGTAGTAGGTCCTCCAACCAGCAGGTGGAACTGTTTTGCAAATTCCCTAGAGTTCCTTTATTTTCTTACATGAAAGCTGAAATTTTTCACTAAAATAAGAGGTAAATCAATCTTTTTAAAATTTTAAAGATATTACTATAATCCAACTTATATATCTTTACTTGTTAAATCCACTTTTGGTCTCTTGCTATTTCAGAAGCTTTTAGTGTCTCCTCACCACAGATGCAGCTGCTTCCTTCCATTTCCTGTAACTTTATTTTTTTATTCCGAACCCAAAATAAGCTAAAACAGTCTCCAATCTTGGCCACTTTACTCACC
This sequence comes from Erythrolamprus reginae, assembly GCF_031021105.1. NCBI lineage: Eukaryota > Metazoa > Chordata > Lepidosauria > Squamata > Dipsadidae > Erythrolamprus > Erythrolamprus reginae. The sequence continues at coordinate 112,722,744 of NC_091963.1, forward strand.
AGCACAGCTTAAAATTCCTCTTTCATCTCTCCAGCACACTTATTAAAGTTCTCTTCCCAGGTGTTCTCTCGCTGCTTCAATCCTTGCGTTGCGGTGTCAGTGCCACGACTTAGGTCGGCTCAGGCATGGCAGCCTGGCCGATTTCGCACCACCACCATTGGAGGTCAAACTGGTTCATCTGGGGCGGTATGCTGACCCCAAACCAGACCCCCAGCAGCGACCCATCTTCACCTCCCCTCCAGGGAGGATCTGGCCCAGTTCCATGGGAACCAGGACCCCCAGATGGTGGGGATTCAAAGCAGGGGCGAAGGGGGACTTCATCGTGGCCATTGGCCCCACCCCTCTTCCTAACGTTGGGTTTACAGTGAAAGAACATAAATAGCTTAGGGAAGATAATTACATTGGGTTTGCAGTGAATAAATACAAATCGATTAGGGAAGGTGATTACACTGGGTATACAGTGAAAAAAACATAAATAGAATAGGGAAGATGACACTGAAGTATAAATAGAGTAGGGCATGATAATTATACAGTATTAGGTTGGCAGTGAAAGTACAATTACAATAGGCTAACCTAATGAAATATGAGAAATAGATATAATGATAGAAGAGGTAGTTTTATTTTATTAAAGGTTTTTAGATAAAATAAATTTATACTGATTAGATGGATTGATAATCGAATACTATATTTCCATTAAGAACTGAATAAGGTTTTATTAAACCGATGGTGTTGATATGTAATGATAGAAAATAAGTAGATTTAAGTGATATAATTTGGTTTCTTCTCTTCCCTTGGGAATGATATGGTTATGATAATACGTATCTTGTAAGATTTTGATGATTAAATATGGATAATTAATATTTAAGATTAAATAACTTTTCTATTTTAAGAGCATTTTGTACATGATAAAGGTAAAGAAAATTTTAAGAGGTAAATAAGGATGTATGACGTTTGAAAATAACCACTTTGGCCTAAATGTAATAAAATGTAATAGATAAGTGAAAGCAAATAGATGAGTTGTAATAGCAAATAGTATTGTAAGTTTGTATAATGTTATTGAAAAGTTTATACAAAAGTTTTCCAGGTGATAAAAGTAAAGGAGGCAGCATATAGTTGGATGATAAATACCGAATATAAATGTAAATTCGTTGTATTGTATTGAAAATTGAAGGTATATGATATTGCACTGTTTAAAAGTGGAGAAAAAAGATATAATAAAAATATTGAGCAATAAAGGAAGTTTGTTATTTATATACATTCACTGTATTATATATGTAGCCTAAGGCAATTCTTCTTAATGTGGCCTAGGCAAACCAAAAGGTTGGACACTGATGGCTTAAACAATTATAATATTTCATGCCTAATAAAGTTGGTTTACAGTCTACAAACGGTTATGCTATAATGTATTCAAAGCATTAAGCTAAAGATAAGTTTGAATCAAAATAAATTATTTTAACTATTATATTACAACATTATATTGCAATTATAATGCAATACTTGAAGTTTGGAATAAAATTAAAATACTCAAAAAGAAAATTATCAATTAAAGTGAACTTTATAACAGAATGCTTTTGGTTGTGAGATTTGGGGGCTAGGATGCAGAATTCAGATATTTCCAGTGACATTTCTGAAACAGATTGTAATTTTATTTGAAATAGGATTCAACACATGAAATCACTCCTATGAGCATTTCCAAATGTTTTTTTTCCTTTATGCATAGTCACAACATGCACTACATGTTGCTAGTGACTTCTATATAAATATATCCCTGTGTTTCATTCTAAAGTAAAATGTTTTCTTACGCATTATATAGAGAATCAATTTATTTCGATTCAGTCTACGTTTAAGCACCAGCTTCTTTTTAAAAAAATGGAAATTATATGAAGGAATTACATGGAAACCCATGCAGACAACTGAATGGGTTGGCAGAATAAAAATGCTCAGCTCCTTTTTAAATAAGAGAATTGATGAGAAGAGTGCTTCCAACATAAAATATAGCACCCTTCTCCCATGACATTTCCCAATAGCCTAGGAAAACGATATAAAAATGTATACGGGCAGTTGCAGTGCTTATTAAGAAGCCTGATTTAAAAGGCCAACTGCTCTGACATTCGTTTTAATACATTTCCTTCTCTAATACACAGGGAAGCAAATTTATTCCATGCTTCCTTTGATTGACATTTACTCAGAAATCTGACTGTTTTCCATAAGATTTACTTCCAACTGTAAGGATATAGATTTGTTGTTTAAACAGAGAATCCATTCCTGTTTATGTTTATATTCCAAATCCAATCTCTTAAATTCTAAGAAAATTGGGATAATGGATTTTATATTTGTATCAAGCACCATAATTATGATTTTAGTATCAACTGGAAGGGAAGCCAAATATGTGTAAACAGGATTTAATTCTGTAGGCCAAGAAATGGGAAAACAACAAAACAGAAAGCGCTGATTTATGCTTCTCAAGCGGGCATATTTAGCAACTAATCAAAATCCTAAACGTGGATAGAAACCAAAACACGAAGATGAAACTTCAAAAAAAATTACTACCTTTGGCTCAGAATTGGAACTACATTTCCCAACAGCCCCTGCGACGTTTATTTTTAAACGGAAGCTAGGTCATTGGAAAGATGATTTGTAAAAAAAACTATGAGAGGAAGGCAGCAAGGGAGCTTGGGCTGTCTTAAAGGGGACGCACATAACTCAGAAGCTTTGGTAAGAAAAGTGGGAAGATTGCAAAACAAGCAGAAGCCAGGTGGCAGGTTCCAGGGTCTGAAACACAAGAATCAACAAGAGTATAACCCGTTATTTGTTTTTTTAAGAAAATGCAGGAATAGCGAGGGAGGAAAATGAAGTTGGCCTCGTAAAAAGCGTGGAGAGCGTGAGTAAAGAGAGGCTGTTCCGACGATACGAGGCGGCTGCACCGGAGCGAATATAAAAGTGTTTGTTGCTGCAGGTGGTTCCTTTTTGGAAGGTATCCCGAGCATATGTACTTCGACAGTTTAGCACGTAAGACCGAAGGGCTATGGGGAAGGATGAGTTGGAGCGGTGATGGTTATTGGGGTCGGCGAGTTCAAAGAAGTATTGTTTAGTGGCAGAAACCTAGTTTCACACTTGGACCCAGCTTTCTTCAAACGGGTCGTGTCAGCTGGCGTTGATGGGGCTGCAACCCGGTATGCCCTGAAGGGGAAAAGTTGACCCACTGTTTGCTACTAAACAGCCCCCCCTTTTTTTCCTGCTGGGGTTTAAAGTTCGCCAGGACGAGTGAGTGGGGTTACTGAGAGGGCCCTGACGGTGACTTTTCCGCAAAACGGAGGTGGGCATTTCCCTTCTTTTCCCTGGCAGACAAATGGCCTTGGAAAGCTTCCCCCACATGCCCTCCACTTGAAGCTAACCCCACTCACCGGTGGGTTCCACCTGTTGGTGACAGACTGGAGGAGGAAAAAGGCAGGATGGAAATAACTGTACATAGATAGGCAAGAAGAGACTCCCTGGGTCCCTCTGGAAAGGGCAAGTCACAGAAAACTTTCCAGAAATCCAACCTGTTTATTTTGGTCTTCAGAAAAGGCAGCAGCTGATTATTCTAAGATTCTGAGCAGCTGCTACTAACAGGCAATTGAAGGGGACATTTGTCCCAAAAGCAGTTTATGTTCCTAAAAGTTGGAAGAGTGGTGGGTGAACACCTAACTTTTGGTGGGAGCAAGCAGCAGGGGTCCTTGCCTTCTCTTTTTATCAAGTATTTTTTGGGGTAGGACACACAATGCTCAAAGTGAATAAAAGGAACTCCAAACCAGGTTGTTATAGGGATTAGCAGCTAAGTGTGAATTCCTCCTCCCCACCCCCATCTAACTGCCAGGATGTGTTAACATCTTGGCTAATATTGTCCTAAGGGAAGTCAGTGAGCATCTACTAAGACTCAAATTTGAACAAAGGGCATATTTCTCCTAATACTGCAATTTTCAGTTTGCTTGTTGAATAATTGTAGGCCAAGAAATGGAAAAAGAATAACCTGGAAAGAGCTGATTTATGCTCTCAGGTAGATATATTTAGTAAGTGGGTTCTTACAGTCAAAATTCTAAACTACACAGATTCCTTGACTTACCGCCACAATTGGGCCCATAATGTGCTAAACAAGAGAGAAGTTAAGTGAGTTTTATGCTATTTTTTGAACTTTTTTGTCAAGTTGTAAAGTGAATCACTGCAGTTGTTACATTAATAACATGGTTATTATTATTATTATTATTATTATTATTATTATTATTATTATTTAGATTTGTATGCTGCCTCTCTCCGAGGACTCGGAGAGGCTCACAACAAGAAAAAACAGTACCAATCCAATATTTAAAAAACAGTTTAAAACCCTTCACATAAAAACAATCATACATCTCATGCAGACCATACATAAAGTGGAAACGGCCCAGGGGAATCAATTTCCCCATGCCTGATGACAGAGGTGGGTTTTGAGGAGTTTGCGAAAGGCAAGGAGGGTGGGGGCAGTCCTAATCTTCGGGGGGAGTTGATTCCAGAGGGTCGGGGCCACCACAGAGAAGGCTCTTCACCTGGGTCCCGGCAGATGACATTGTTTCGTCGACGGGACCCGGAGAAGGCCTACTCTGTGGAACCTAACCGGTTGTTAAATGTATCTAGCTTCCCCATTGACTTTGTTTGTCAGAAAGTCACAAAAGGTGATCACATGACTCCAAGACATTGCAAATGTCAAATGTAGGGCAATTGACGCGTGTCTGGATTTTTATCATGTGTGGGGATGCTGCAACAGTCATAAGTGTGAGATATAGTGATAAGTCGCTTTTTCATTGCTGATAACTCCAAACTGTGACTAAATGAATAGCTGTAAGTCAACAACCTATAATTATATTTGCATTACATGCTGTTATGCCCAGCCAGGTGAACCATACAGAGGTATAGGGAGATGGTGCAGTTTGCATAACACGTTGCAACAGGGGTTGAGTTTCTACAATATCTTGTGCCACGTCTTTCCTGTTTTATTTCAGCTTAATACATTTTACTGAACAAATCCAGGCAATAAAGGTAAAGGGAAGCTGAAGCTAGGAAAGGCTTCACTTCTAAAAGAAGGAATGCTGAACTCCATTTCTTGTGTGAATCAAGGCCTTTTGACTTGAATTTTTGACCTGCTATCATGGATTGGTGGGGCAGTTGTGCCCTCCCCTCCCCCAATAATTAAAGTAAACCTGAGCATGGCTAGATGTGTCTTTTTTTCCCCCTTCAGTTTTGGAAATGAATTGATACTGAGGTAGACATTCAGAGGTCCAATATAAGTAGTATAACTGCAAAGGTGACATATTGTGGTGGAAGTGTATATGTTGTAAGTGGCAACTATTAGAAGCTGCTTAGAAACAATAACTCTGTTCTCCTGCTGTAGGATTTAAGGATGAGCCAGCTGTGCTGAGCATCGGGCAGAGCATATAGAAAACTGTTAAACTCTTTTCTTGCACTGCTTAGAGAGCTTGTGATGGAAATTGGTTCAGGCAGTGGAGTTAGGATTCTTAAACTTTTTTGTGTCATGAGCCTTTTTCAGAGTCATTCGTGGAATACTTTTTTGAAAAATATACTTAACCACATAAAATAAGCACCTACCAAGGAAGCTAAATGTTCAACTACCACTTCTGAAGCATTAAAAATAGAAAATATGTAATACAATATAGTAATATTCAACTTGACCAATTACAAGACAATACATTGTAAGAGTATTGAAGTTAGATGTTTTTGGAGTCTCGAGTCTATACATCAATGGTTCTCAACCTTTCTAATGCCATGACCCCTTAATACAGTTCCTTATGTTGTGGTGTCCCCCAACCATAAGTCTAGCACTAATTCTCCCAACAGAGGTTATTGGCAGGAGGGTCAGAGGGACAACCCCATTGAAAAATGCCTGATTGGTCAGATTGTAAAAATATGTTCCAAGGCACCAGAATAGAAACTTAAGTTCCTAACACCATGGAAAATTTCATAGGCCACATAGGCGACCCTTGTGAAACGGTTGTTCGACCCCCAAAGAGGTCCCGACCCCCAGGTTGAAAACCACTGCCATAGGTATACTTATACGTTTGAATGAAAAGGAAGATTTCAGAGAGAAGGTACAAAAAATAAACATGTGTATCCCCCCCACCCCCAATCCAGATTCATGGGCTGGTGGATCTCAAGTAAGAACTCTTAAGCCAAGCCCACTATTTTAGGCCAGTAGAAATACTTGAAGCTTTGAGTGCATGCCAAAAAAGTTGTTGTGGTATGAATATGGCTAAACTGAAAATACCTGTTTTTCAGAAGGCAAACTATTGAGGTTGCTTTCCAGCAGACATTGTTCTCTCTCAAGTGTCTATTACTTTAGCCTACTCTGTTTGCTTATTTGTTTTGGATACTCTCATTCAAGCAAAGAGCCGTGCAGTGCTGTGTTTCCACTCATCTCTCTCTCTCTCTTTTAAATTTTATAAACAATTTTCTGAGATCTATGTGGGGCTAGAGTGCATGATTGGAAACAAATTATGTTTGTTCCAACTATGCACTGCTTTGCACCCAATTTATATAGTTTAATTAAAATAGCATAAAAAATAGTATTGGCTGAGGCTAGGAAATTTGCAGGTGCAAAGAAGACTGTCTACACTCTACAGGCAGATTGGCACTGACAGCCTAAGCTTTAAGTTGCCTTTTCTAACTGAGACTTTACATGTGGATTTCAACTTCTCTAATTCCCAGGCAGGAAGGCCAACGGCTGCTGGCTGGTGATTACGAGAACTGGAAATCCAGTACATCAGACGGGATATGGTTGTGGGAAGGCTGGTTTAAGTTCATATCTCCAGCTTGGGGATTAAATCTTCATGTCTCTGCCTCATTCTTTATTTTGGGGAGCTCATGTTCCCCACAATATCATTTCTGTCCAGATTGTCTTTATTGGCAGAGAACACTTGGAAATAAAATCGGTCAGTTTGTCGTACTTAACAGTACAACTGGGAGATTAGATAGCATAATAATGAAGTACTGTACTTTTTGGACTACAAGACACACTTTTTTCCTCCCTAGAAAAGGGTGGAAATGTCGGTGCGTCTTATACACTGAACAAAGCCATTTTTGCCCTCCCTAAACCCCACCCTGCACATCCCATTTTTGTGAAAAAAGTCCCATTTTTCACAAAAACGCTATGCACAAAGGGATTGGGAGGCGTGAGGGGTTTGGGAAGCCAAAAATGGGATGCACATAGTGTTTGGGGTCCTGCAGAGTGCTCCTGGGGGCCCCTTATTTTCCTCTTTAAAATTTTGATGTATCTTATACTCAGGTGTGTCTTATAGTCTGAAAAATATGGTATTTTGCAAGTCAGTTGAAGGGCAGAACAACCTAATTTGCACTAGCTGAGGGTACAGTTTGTACTTAACTGAGGGTACAGGAATAATAAAATTTCCCTTAGTTAACCTTAGAAACTATTTACTGGCCTTTAAGTGTTTTCTCTATTTAAAAGGAACATACCATTTTCTGATTTGGGGAATTCTAAAACTTGAGAAAGTTGACAGCAGAAATCCTGTTCTCCATAGCTATACTGACTTGGATAATGGAGAATACCACACTGGGGAACTTACTAAATTTGGGATCCCTTTTTTATTCCTCTTTATTTTAAAGAAAGAAATAACAACTCCCACTCATTTCCCCCATCTGGGACAAGGAAGAAGAGCAAGTGAATAGGTAGCGATGACAGCAGCAATAACCATACAAGCCATTTTGCCTGGTCTAAATCCTCCCCCCGAAATCCTCTTGAGTTCTATCTCTATGTTGTTCAGACACATGTAACTTTATGCTGAGGATTCCAAGGCAAGTGCTGCTAGGGATGATGCAATGAAGCCAAGCATAGGATGACCTAAGATAAACATGGGCATATATAGATTTATTTCAATTTTTCTCAATGGGATGCTTATGGTTTTCCTTTTACTTTTTTAAAAGAGTCATAAATCATTGGGTCTGCTACCTGACCACCCGATCCCTTGTCTCCTTATATGCCAGAATTCAAATTAAAGCAAATTCTGTTAAACTTAATTTAGCCAACTTTATGTTTTGTTTTCTTGTTTGTGTGGCTGAACAAATGAAGATTAGGATTTGTGTATACTCCTGGGATCTTTTAAATCAGATGCAAAAAAAAAAATGCATGCAATACGTGTTGGCACCTGCTTTTTGCATTTTTATATTTTCTTTTTTCTCTCCTTTTTTTTTAAACAGTAAAAATTAAACTTTTTTTAAAAAGCCCAAAGTGAAATTTCCTTGTTCCTGTCCTTGTTTCAATAAAAGCAGGTAAGCTAACTCTTTAGAGCAGTGTTTTTCAACTAGTGTGCCGCGGCACACTAGTGTGCCGTGAGACATGGTCAGGTGTGCCGCGAAGCTCAGAGAGAGAAAGAAAACAAGAGAGAGAGAAAGAAAGAAAGAAAGAGAGGGAGAAAGAGAGAGAGAAAGAAAGAGAGAGAGAGAGAGAGAGAAAGGGAGAGAGAGAGAGAAAGCAAGAAAGAGCAAGAGAGAGAGAAAGCAATCAAGCAAGAGAGAGAGAAAGAAAACAAGAGAGAGAAAGAAAGAGAGAGAGAGAAACTAAGAAAGAGAGAGAGAAAGAAAGCAAGAAAGAAAAAGAGAGAACGAGAGAGAGAGAGAAAGCAAGAGAGAGAGCAAGAGAGAGAAAGAGAGAGAGAGAGAAAGAGAAAGAGGGAGGGAGGGTGGGAGAGAGAAAGACAGAGGGAGGTAGGGAGGGAGAGAGAAAGAGAAAAAAAAAGAGGAAGGAAGGAAGAGAGAAAGAAAGGGATGGAGAGAGAGAAAAAAAGAGAAAGGGAGAGAAAGAGGGAGGGAGGGAGAGAGAAATAGAGCGAAAGGGAGGAAGAGAGAGAGAAAAAAAATTTTTGTCCAAACTTTTTTTAGTCCCCCCTCCTCAATGTGCCCCATGGTTTTGTAAATGTAAAAAATGTGCCGCGGCTCAAAAAAGGTTGAAAATCACTGCTTTAGAGGACAGCTTTGGAATATAACCTGAATGTAGCTTTGTTCTTCTGTTCTAGAAACTAATGTTTATCTGAAATATTGCATTTACCCTTTGTTTCTCCATCTTCATAGAGGGACCTGATTTTATTTAGTAAATAGGTGGATGAAATGCGGATATTTCATGGATATTAATTGTATGTCCTTCCTCCCCCTTCCTCACAGATGTTTCCCTCTAAATTGTGAAAGTAATATGTTGGAGTATCAAGAACAAGAGGTAAGGCTATTGCGATTAGCAGACATGACCGTATGTACTATTTTCTATTTCACCAGTTCTGAAAATATCTGTAGCCAGCCTCTAAGAAGGAAAATAGTTTTTAACAGCCTCCAGGTTTGACTGTATATGGTGAAATAATAAGAGGCTAAAGCAATATTGGCAAAGCTCACTCCAAAAGGTGGGTTCACTTTATTTCCAGGCATTGTTTCCTACAGTAGTACCTCTAGATACGAGTTTAATTCGTTCCAGAAGGGAGCTTGTATGTCAAACAACTCGTATCTGGAACAAATGGCTTTAGACTTTGTTTTTCCCCTCCGAGATAACCAGAAGCAAGGATTCTTGCGCCACCTAGTGGACGCTCGGCTCGTATCCCGAATTTGAGCTCGGGTCTGGAACAGAAATTTCTCTCCCCTCGTGGCTCGTAACTTGGAATACTTGCATTTGGAGCAGCTCGTATCTAGAGGTACTACTATAATTTGGAATAATAAGTTTCATGACTTATAGCTTAAGTCAGAATCTATAAAAGCTCCTCCCACCCACCACCTACATATATGTGTGCTGATTTATAGTGTAGCAGAAAGCTGAATCATGCAAATGCCCCTGGAGAAAAAGTACCTAAATATACATGAGAGCATGGCGTCTGCCATCCTCGTAGCACATATTTATATCTCTCTGGCTGTCTTTTTACCAGAGAGATGAGGACAGAAATTTACACAAAGATTTCTCTCAGGTGCCCACAGTTCAGCTTCACCCTATGTTTTGAATATCCGAAATAAATATAGTCGAACAAACTATGCTTTGTGTAGGTTAGCCAAGCTTTCCTTACATACTCATCTTTTATATGTGCTTGATTTGCAACGTTCAGAAGGTGGCTGAGCATTTTGAGGGTTGTAGTTCTGAAGTGTACAAGTTTGGTGATGGCCTGGGCTGAACATTGCATTGTTCCTGAAGCAATAGATCAAGTCCTGTTTTCTTGCTCCTCAGTTCTTCCAAATGAAGTAAATCAGGGACATAATAACATTAGTACAGTGACACCTTGTCTTACAAACTTAATTGGTTCCGGGACGAGGTTCTTAAGGTGAAAAGTTTGTAAGACGAAACGATGTTTCCCATAGGAATCAATGGAAAAGCAATTAATGCGTGCAAGCCCAAAATTCACCCCTTTTGCCAGCCGAAGCACCCATTTTTGCGCTGCTGGGATTCCCCTGAGGCTCCCCTCCATGGGAAACCCCATCTCTGGACCTCTGTGTTTTTGCGATGCTGCGATTTCACTGAGGCCCCCTTTGCTGGGAAACCCCACCTCCGGACTTCCGTTGCCAGCGAAGCACCTGTTTTTGCGCTGCTGGGATTCCAATGCAGCATCACAAAAACACAGAAGTCCGGAGGTGGGGTTTTCCATGGAGGGAAGCCTCAGGAGAATCCCAGCAGCACAAAAACAGGTGCTTCGCTGGCAACGGAAGTCTGGAAGTGGGGCATCCCAGCGGTGGCAGTGGGTTTGTAAGGTGAAAATAGTTTGTAAGAAGAGGCAAAAAAATCTTAAACCCCGGGTTTGTATCTCGAAAAGTTTGTATGATGAGGCGTTTGTAAGACGAGGTATCACTGTATTTATATTCTGATTGATAATAAAAACAGATATAATTGCAAATCTTTGTAATACGATGGGGGCCACCTGGTTATAGTACTGGGCATGTATGTTTAAGATTCAGGAACTTCCTTTTTAAGTAATAACTTAATTAACTTGTGGTTAGCTATGTTTAGCTTGCATAAGTTTAATTAAGCTAGGTGTGGCCCTGTAAATATTCATTTTCTCTGATCATTGGCCTTTTTAGCTGGGTTAGGATGGGTTTGGATAACACCCAGAAAGTCATAGATTCTCCATAACAATTATTGGAAAAGCATAATCGTGTTTATCAAATAGGTATTAGACTTTGTATATTTATTTTATTTCTTTTTTCCAATACGTGAGAAATCTGACTGATCTTAATATAGTAAAGCTTTTATACAATCATAATGAGCTTCTGTGTATGCATTCAATTATTTTGGCTGGAAAAGGGGAAATCTCTCTGGTTTAGGCTCCAGCATTTAGAGAAGTGTTACAAATTAAGTGGACTCTAAAGATGTGTTTTTCCCTCTGGGTCTGAACCCAGGAGCTGACTACTGTACGTGTCCAAGATCCTCGAATACAAAATGAGGGCTCATGGAATTCTTACGTGGATTACAAAATATTTCTCCATGTAAGTATAGAAACACCGGGGGAAAACAGCAGTAAGTAACAGAACAGAATAACAGAGTTGGAAGAGATGTTTTGAAGTCTTGTAGTCCAACCCTCTGCACAGCGATTGCGAACTTATGGCATGTGTGCCACAGCATGTGTGTCCTGGCCAGCTGATTTTCAGCTTGTGTGGAGATTCCGATCAGTTTCCGGTCACAATTCAAAGTTTTGGTAATGACCTATAAAGCCCTACATGGCATCAGACCAGAATACCTCCGGGACCGTCTTCTGCCACACGAATTCCAGCAGCCGATAAGATCCCACAGAGTTGGCCTTCTCCGGGTCCCGTCGACGAAACAATGTTGTCTGACGGGACCCAGGGGAAGAGCCTTCTCTGTGGTGGCCCCGGCCCTCTGGAATCAACTTCCCCCAGAGATTAGAACTGCCCCCACCCTCCTTGTCTTTCGTAAATTGCTTAAGACCCACTTATATTGCCAGGCATGGGACATCTCCCCCAGGCTTATATAGTTTTATGTATGGTATGCTTGTGTTGCATGGTTTTTAAATGTTGGGTTTTTAATGTGTTTTGTTTTAACATTAGATTTGTCACATTGTACATTGTTTTATTATTGTTGTGAGCCGCCCCAAGTCTGCGTAGGGGACGGCATACAAATCTAATAAATTATTATAATAATTATCATCATTATCATAATTATCATCATCATCATCATCATTATTATTATTATTATTATTATTATTCGGGGAGGACGTTTTTGGCTTCCCAGGCTCCAAGAAAGCCTCTGCAGCCTGGAGAGGGCAAAAAATGGGCCTATTTGGCTCACCAGAAGTCAGAAAACGGGGGAGTGTGGGGCTCGTGCATGCATGCACAAGGAGTGGGGCAGCGTGGGGGGGAGGTGTCACACGCACATGTGCAAGTAGCAGGGAGCATTGAATTATGGGTGTGGGCACGCACGAATCCCAGTGACCGATTAGGTCCCACAGAGTGGGCCTTCTCCGGGTCCCGTCAACTAAACAATGTCGGTTGGCGGGCCCCAGGGGAAGAGCCTTCTCTGTGGTGGCCCCGACCCTCTGGAACCAACTCCCCCCGGAGATTAGAACTGCCCCTACTCTCCTTGCCTTTCGTAAACTCCTTAAGACCCACCTGTGTCGTCAGGCATGGGGGAACTGAGACATCTCCCCCGGGCATATACAATTTATGAATGGTATGTGTGTATGTATGTGTGCTTAGAAAATGGGGTTTTTAAAATGTTTTTAGTAGAAATTTAGATTTGCTGAAATTGTTTTCTGTTATTCTGTTGTGAGCCGCCCCGAGTCTGCGGAGAGGGGCGGCATACAAATCTAAATAAATGAAATGAATGAATGAAATGAAATATGTGATAGTACACATGTGTGTGCTTTTAGCACCCAAGTAAAACAAGGTTTGCCATCACTGCCCTATACCAATCCACACAAGTAGCTATCCAGGGGTGGGATTCAAATAATTTAACAACTGGTTTGCCCAAGGTCAGGTTGGCTATGGCCCATCCCCATCTTCCAGCTCTGCCACACATATGGGACGAGCCTCCTGCAAGGGACAACCTGACCCTAGGTGAACCATTTGTTAAATTATCACCATAACCACCCCGCTATCAAAATGGATCCTGGCTGCAATGCTGCAATGGAGAAACAGGGAATGGAGCGGCTGGCACAAGGAAAGGAGGAAGAGCAGGGGGAAGGAAGAGGGAAGGTGGCCTCCTCCTTTCCTTGAGCAGGCTGCTATGTTTCCTGTTTTCCCATTGCAGCGCCATGATGCAGAGTTTGCCCCATCCACCACCGCCCAGGTGCCCTCGCTTCCCCTTAGTATTTTTTTGCCTTCCTGATTTCCAGGTGTGTTGCAATTCGTGCCGTCTTGTGCAGGGAAACAAGTTTGTGGGACTGGAAAAAAAAGTTCAACCCATCAATTCCAACTTTGTGAGATCTTTTTTGTTGTTGAGAAGTTGGAATCGATGGTTTGAACCCCCCCCCCCCCAAATAACCATCAGGGCACTGAAATGGGCCTCTTTCTCTCCAGCAGTTGCTCAGGTCCACTGGAGGAAAGGCCGGCATCTACTGATACTTAAATGTGGCGGCATTCCAGCTCTGGTCGGGAAGGGGCAGCTCGCACTCACTTCAGCATCCTCCCTGACCCACTGGCGCTCTGCTGGTGTTTTAGTTCTTGGCTGCTGCCTTACATGCAGGCTCTGCCCCCACTGGCTGAGACAGTTTTCGCCTGAGTGACATGATTGAAGGCTTCAGTTGCTTCTTTCTTGGACTTTTGGGGTGGGAGGTTTCCTCCCCCTCGGCCTGGAAGCAAATTGTAACAAAACCCAGATGTGTTCCAGAAAACACATATTTTCCGGGACACATCTAACTAGTTTGCTGAACTCATTAAAAAAAAAAAGGTATTGGTTGTGCCGAACCAGTGTGAACAGGCTGGATCCCACCACTGAAAGTTATCCAAAAAAGCCTCCAGGGATGGAGGTCTCACAACTTTTGAAGGCAAGCTGGTTAATTGTTCTCATGGTTAGGAAATTTCTCCTTAGTTCTCGGTTGCTTCTCTCCTTGATGAAAAAGGGTTTTTTTTTGCATGCTTTGCAGGGCACCAGATATGAAACAGCTGCTATTGATATGGGGGGAAAACTTGTGCTTTCTGTGGAAAAGTCATGCTATTACCTATGACTTACTTAGCACAGGAGTAGCAAAAAAAACAGTGGAAATTCCCCATTGTTCTTTCTTTCTTCAAACTGTTGCACTTTACAAGCATGGGAAAATTGCTTCACTTTAGGGCAACTTTTACGATGTGTGGAGTTCAACTCCCAGAAGAGAAAGAATTCTGGGAGTTGGAAGTTCACACATCTTAAAGTTCCTGAGGCCGGGGAGGCAGTCATTTATGACCCATTTGGTAGGAATTATTACTTTTGTAAACATGCAGGTATACTGCAACTATTTTCCCTGATTTCCCCTGAAAATCATAAAACTGGTATTTTCTGGCATTTTTTGGATGCATGAACCACTGAGCCATGGTTGTATAGTGGTTGGAATACAGTATTGCTGGATAACTCTGCTTACATTTGCCAGGAGTTCAATTCCTTCGATCCTGATTGATTTAGAATAATAGAATCATAGAGTTGGAAGGGACCTCCAGGGTCATCGGGTCCAACCCCTTGCTTAATGCAGGATTCATTAAATCATCCCAAAAAGATGACTGTCCAGTCTCTGTTTGAAGACCTCCAGTGAAGGAGAACCCACCACCTCCTATGGCAAACTGTTCCACTGGTTTATCATCCTTACTGTTGGAAAGTCCCCCCCCCCCCCCCCCGATATCTAATCTAAATCTACTCCCTTGCAGTTTCATTCCATTGTTTCTAGTCCTTCCATGTGCTAATGAGAACATTGCTGATCCCTCTGCTTTGTGACAGCCCTTCAGATATTTATAGACAGTTATCAAGTCTCCTCTCAGTCTTCTCCTTTGCAGACTAAGCATCCCTAGATCCTTTAACCGTTCCTCATAAGACATGGTTTCCAGACCACTCACCATCCTTGTAACTTGCTCCCGCCCCCAGAACTGAACACAGTATTCCAAGTGTGATTGTACCAAAGTACTGTAGAGAGGAATAATTACTTCACGTGAGCGAGATTCTATGCTTCTCTTGATACATTCCAGGATTGTATTTGCCTTTTTTGCAGCTGCTTCACACTGTCCACTCGTGTTTAATCTGTGATTACCAATACACCCAGGTCCTTCTCACCTGTGCTGCTGCTCAGATATATTCCTCCTATTCTATGTGTGCTGTTTTCATTATTTTATGTAGGATCATGCATTTCTCTCTGTTAAATACCATTCTGTTAGTTTCAGCCCATTGTTCAAGCTTGTCTAGACCTTTTTGAATCCTATCTCTATCTTGTTTAGTATTAGCAACACCGCTTAGCTTTGTGTCATCAGCAAATTTGATAAGTTTTCCTTCAATTCCTTCATCTAGATCATTTATAAATATATTAAATGGCACTGGGCCTAGGACAGACCCTTGTGGTATTCCACTTGAAACATTCTTCCAATTGGATGTGCAACCATTTATTTTATTTTATTTTATTTATTTTATTTTATTTTATTTTATTTTATTTTATTTATTTATTTATTTATTTATTTATTTATTTATTTATTTATTTATTTTTTTATTTGATTTGATTTGATTTGATTTGATTTGATTTGTATGCCGCTCCTCTCCGTAAACTCGGGGTGGCTCACAACAGAATAAAACAGTTCATAACAAATCTAATAATTTACAATTTAAAATATTTTAAAAATCCCATTATTATTATGAATCATTTCAGATTGACTCAGCCTTCCATCTTTTTGAGGGCGATAAAATGAGGACCCAGATTTTTTGAGGGCAATATGCTGCCCCTGAAAATGCTAAGAAAGTGCTGTATAGCACTATGAAGTGGTATATAAGTCTTAAGTGCTATTGCTGCTGTTACTTAACAGGTAATTTTCAGCAATGTGTTCCTGAGGATTACTAGGAACCATGAAATGGGGCATGGAGTAGACTGCCCCTTTGTCTTCGGAATGAGCTTTGAAGGAAGAAAAAATCAATATGCATAATTTCCATGTGGACAGAGTCCCTCATACAGTTAAAGAAGAATGGGAGCCCAAAATTTGGGTTGTAAGCAAGACAAGTTGTTAAGTATGCTTTGCCCCATTTTATGACATTTCCTGTCACAGTTGTTAAGTGAATCACTGCAGTTTTTAAGATAGCTAATATGGTTGTTAAGTGAATCTTGCTTCCCCCTTGATTTGGCTTGTCAGAAGGCCCCACATGTTGATCACATGAACCAGGCATTGCAGCCATCATAAACTTGTGCCATTTGCCAAGCATCTGATCGCATGATCGTGATTATGTCATACGTGTGAAAAATAGTTATAAGTTACTGTTTTCAGTGTCATTGTATCCTTGAATGGTCAATAAATAAGTGGTTGCAAATCAAGGAGTTGAGAACTTCCCTGTAGCACCCAACTGATTGGAATAGACATAACTTTGGTTTCAACCCTTCCTTGAATTATTATTAAAAATGGCAACCAATTTTAATCTATTGTTTCCCCCCTTTTTTACATCGGACAGTATGGAATTCTTTGAAAATTAAATTAAATAGAAAGAGTAAAACATGACAAGAAATGAATCACAATGTAACTTTAAAAAGGAAGACAGTTTCAATATATGCTTTTACATTAAAAAATATTATGAATGGAATAATACATGCAGACCAAAATGGATTTTTATCAGATAGACAGATTAAAAATAACCTAAGGACAATTATAAACACATTAGAATATTATGAACAACATCCAGAAAAACAAATGGCATTAATATTCTTAGATGCAAAAAAAGCATTTGATAATGTAGATTGGTCCTACATGAAATTGCAACTGAATAAAATGAATTTTGGAACTAAATTCTTTAATATAATCGATGCAATATACTCAAACCAAACAGCAAAAATTATCTTAAATGATGACCAAACAGAAACGTTTGAAATACAAAGAGGAATTAGACAGGGCTGTCCTATCTCTCCATTGTTATTTATATTAACATTATTAATAAAAGTAAGAACAAATAAAAATATTAAAGATTTAGAAATTAAAAAAGAATCTTACAAACTCCAGGCATTTGCCGATGATATAGCCTTGATAATATAAGATCCTTTAACTTCAATATCAAAATTAATACAAGTAATAGAAGAATATGGTGGAGCAGCAGGCCTAAAAATCAATAAAAATAAGACTCAATTAATAACCAAAAACATGACAGAACCTCAGACAAAATCACTAGAAAAAATATCAAAAATGAAGATAACAAAAAAAGTAAAATATTTAGGTATTTGGATATCAGCTAAGTCTATGTCTTTGAAAGAAGATAACTATTCAAAACTTTTAAAGCAAATTAAAAAAGACCTAGAAACCTGGAATAATCTTCAATTATCATTTTTAGCTAGAATATCTACAATAAAGATGAATATTTTACCTAAGCTTTTGTTCCTATTCCAGTTAATCACAATAAATTCAGGAAAAGATTTTCTCAAAGAATTAACGAAAATAACAAAAAAAATTATATGGCAAGGGAAAAAACCCAGAATAAAACAATGAGGATTAGAAGACATGAAGGAAAGAGGAGGCCTCTCCCTTCCAAATTGGAAGCTATATTACCAAGCAGCAGCCTTATCTTGGATTAAAGAGTGGCTTAGTTTACAAAATAGAAGATTACTAAATTTGGAAGGCCATGACTTGTTGTTAGGTTGGCATGCTTTTATATGGTACGAAAAATATAAAATCCATTCATATTTTAAGAACCATACAATTAGAAAGGCTCTTTTAGAGGTTCGGATTAATATCAAAAAAGATAATTTTTATGTCATGCCAGAATGGATATCCCTGATTGAAACTTTATGTCACCCAAACTTAATACAAGAACAAAAAATATGGACATATAGAGATTTATTAGATAATCAGTGGAATTTGAAATCAAGACAGGAATTATTAGATACAGGTGCTGCATTAGAATGGTGGCAATACGCACAGATTAAGTCAAGATTTCATAAAGATATAAAAACTTATACATTTAGAAAGGACAATAATATTTTAGGTAAATTATTGACTACAAATAAAAATGATTGGGAAAACATATAAAATTTTAATTAATTTTAAAACCATAGATTGGATTCTAAAAGACAATATGATTAGTTAATGCAGAAATCTAGGCAAAGAAATAGACTTAGACACATGGGAAAGGGTGTGGACCTATAATTGGAAAATAATTAAGTCAACATCTTTCAAAGAAAACCAAATTAAAATGTTTTATAGATGACATTTACCACCCAATAGAAATTCAAAAATGTTTCAAAATAAATCCCATTTATGTTGGAAATGCAAAACAGAAATAGGTACTTATTATCACACATGGTGGACTTGCCACAAAGCAAAAAATTATTGGAACATGATAGAAAAATGGCTAAGAGGAATAACCCAGCAAGAAATTAAGAAAACCCCGGAATTTTTTTTATTAGGAATTTTGAATTACAAATATAAAAAAGATATTTATTTCTTAATAGTCCATATATTGGTAGCCGCTAGGATCGTTTTTGCACAAAGATGGAAAGAAATGGAGACACCGAAGGAAGAAGAAATACTTAAGAAAATTCTGGATTGCACTGAGCTTGATACGATGACGAGGAGGTTAAATAATCAGGAAGAATCAGAATTTTATAATATATGGCAAATGGTATATACTTGGTGGGATAGAACAAAAAATTCATAAAGTTGTTGCAATATTGGTAAGATTAAATTCAATAGATTTTGTTATGTAAATTAGGACATTTCAAGATTAAAACGTAATATCTTCTTTTTAGTTTCATTTGATCTATAATTAAGTTTTATACATTTTCTAATATATGACTAGATGTGTTTTTATACAGCGAGTTACAGTAGATACTTTACCTTTTTTGATTTAAAATTTCTTTATAAATCTTTTTTTTTACATATAAATTATTAGATGTGTTTTTCTTTTTATATTTTCCTTTATTTTTTATTATTTTCTTATTATTTTATCTTTTTTATATATATAATAGAACATAGTTACAGATACCTTTAAATATTCTCTGGTTTGCTCAAATACAATGTACTCATTTTTGTTCCTATACAATGAAGACTTCTATTCTGAGCGGAGCGACGGTAGCTCCTCTATATGTTTTATATTATGTTTATAGTGTCTCTCTTTGAAAAATTAATTAAAAATATTTTTTTAAAAATAAAATAAAAAGGAAGACAGGTAATGCATGTATTTGTAACGGAGGTAAACAAAGTTGAAAGATACTTTATACTTTTTTCTTTTTCTTTATTCACCAGTTTACTTGCTTTTCAGAAATTTGTATTCCTTTTATTACTGCATAAAATTATTCAATAAAAATCAATTAAAAAGAAATTCAAATTAATTTTTTTAAATGACTTTTAATCAAAGTTCACTGTAAAAACAAAAAAAAAAATTGCTGATAAAAGCTGTTTATCATAGCAATTCTCTATTAACACAGCAGCCAGCAGAGGGAGACAGTATAGAATGGGATTTGGAGTGGAAAAAAAACCCAGGTGGGATAAACCTTGTATCAACAACAGTCTTTCTTCTTATTCTACAGACCAATAGTAAAGCTTTCACAGCCAAGACATCTTGTGTGCGTAGACGATATCGTGAGTTTGTATGGTTAAAGAAACAGCTGCAAAAAAATGCTGGCTTGGTGTAAGTGTGGTTATTTAATAGTGGCCTAAACCACTGAAGGACATTTGCACATCATTTGAAAATATTTCAGTGATAAACTAATATAATTTTTTGCACTGTTGCTAACATTGACACTTTTAATTTTACCTTAGAAATGCAAGTGTTGAAAATATGCTTGAACTGTAATATATAATTATGTATTAAAACTGAATAGAGCTTAGCAAAGAGCTGTAACTTTAACTTTGTCAGAGTACATGATCTGCAGAGAGATAGAGTCAATTTCTGAGATGAAAATTTAGTAAGTTGACGTCTTTCAAAGAGGACTGTTGGCAATTTTAGAAGATAATGATGGTTTTATATTTTGGATTTTACTTTTCATTTTCTGCATCTCCAAGGAAGCTTAATGAGCTTGTTGATTTTATTGCAAAATGCAATTTATAAACTTTTAGGGGAGAAGATCCCTAACCTTGACCTATCATATTGGAACCATTCCCCGAAAACCTTTTGATAAATCCAACATATGGCTGTACCACTACTGCCGGAGCTTGCAGAAGATTTGAATTTCTGCAGAGAGCGCTATTAATGATCCAGAAATCTAATTCTTGGAGAAGATACATTCTTCTTTGTTAGAACTGCTGCTAAATTAAATTAGCTTCACTGTAGGCTCCAATCTTGATGGCAATAGGCTTTTAATAGAATGGTAACACCTATTTTAGTGAAGAACAAGCTGACAGAGTAGCAAAAGATTGCTAATTACTTTTTATTGTGGATGCATGCTCAAGGAGGGATATATATATATATATATATATATATGTATATACAGTATTTATGTATGTAAACCTCTCCCTCGTATCTTCTAGGCCTGTCCCAGAACTTCCAGGGAAATCTACTTTCTTCGTAGGTAATACTGATGAATTCATTGAGAAACGAAGACAAGGATTGCAGCAGTTCTTGGAGAAGTGAGTGGAAACTGGGGAACAGGATTATTGTTAGAGATAGAAGATTTTCTGGATCCCACCTGATTAGAATCTATCAACAAATTGATAGAATCTATAAACTTCTATCAACAAGTTTATAATGGTAGGGAGAAGATAACATAATCAAGATAGTTTCAATTTATGTAAATATCCGAACTTATAGATCAGTTGTTGTTTTTTAAATATGACAAGAAAATGTTGACATATAGGTAAAAAAATCTTGGAAAACCCAAAGCCAACGTCAAAAAAGACAGATCTCAGATATAGTTCAGTGATCCTGGCAAATTTCCTAGGAGTGATATTGATCTCCCCTTCTGCAGCTGTAAGAACAAATCAATAATTAACAGTATTCCCATTACAGTGGCAGAAAGCTTTGATGCCACAGCAGCTCTGCAATTAGGATTCTAACAATGGTGGGGAAAAGCATGCCAGCGTGAATGGAGGAAGCCATAGATTTGCTACAAAAACTTTATTTTCTTTCCTTCAGTACAGGAAGAATTATGTGCTGGCACTGTAGTTGATACATCCTTTCCCACTGTGGCAGTGAAAATGAACAAAGGCTGTCCAAGGCTGCCAGCAGATTTTTTTTAAAAAAAAGAAAGGTGGGGAGTGGGGGTGTTTCTTCTACCATAGATTCTCACTTCACACCTTGAGAGTCATTCTGTCTATGAGAACCTCAGTTGTGCCTTAGCAGGAAAGGTATTAAGTCTTTAAATCAGTGGTTCCCAATCTTTTTTTGGCTATGCTCCACCCAGGCATCTCTAAAATCCTGATGCCACCCCCTCCCTCCCATGACATAATTTTTACTATTCAAAAAGTGAACTCTACACATGCAGAGGAAGCCTAAAAGGCCACTAACTTGGTTTAAACAAGGCTCTAATTGCCCCCATTAAAAATAAAATTGCCCCACATTGGGAACAGTGTTCCCTCTAAATTTTTTGGGGGGTGGGCAGAAAAGTATAGTGTCTGAGCGGCAGTCCCTTCGGGACCTGGCGGCACAGAAATAATAAACAAACGAACAAACAAACAAACAAACAAATAAAAAACCCACCCTGTTTTGCCTCAGAGAATTTCAAAATAAAATACTGTACTGTGTGTCTATAACAGTGAGCTCATAATAGGGCAACTCTTATCAATATCAAAATTCCACTTAAATAGTTGAGCTAGTTTCAAACTAGATTTTGATTTTCTTTCTCTCTTCCTTACTCCCATTCTTTTTCTTTCTCTTTTCCTTCCTCTCTTTTTTCTATCTGTTTCTCTCTCTTCCTCTCTTCCTCTCTCTCTCCTTCCCTCTCACTCTTTCCCTCTCGGCTTCTGGGCAGGGTTGGAAAACTCTGATTTGATGATGATTTTTAAGTGAGCGATTGCTCACTACTCATCTTAGAGGGAACTATGATTGGAAAGTATTGTTTCTGAAGATCTGATTCTTGCAGAGTTTGTGCTTAGAATTTCCAATTTTTCTATTCAAATTCTAGGACAGTACAGAACGTTGTACTCCTTTCAGATAGCCAGCTGCACCTTTTCCTACAAAGTCAGCTGCCTGTACTGGAAATTGAAGATTATGTGCAGGGTCGGAGCCCTATGAGTGTCACTGATGCCATTCTCCAGTATGCCAGGTCCAACTGTGGTTGGACTCAGGAGGACAGTCATTCAGCTTTACTGGCTGTACATGACTTTGGCAACAGGTGAGTGGAATGGATGTAATGGTCGAGAAGACAGTAATCACAGTTTGTTTCCCCAGGATGTTTTATACTTTGTGCCTACTATGTTTGCCTATGGATTCCCTCTCTTTTTATTGAATTTGAATTTATTAGATTTATATGCCGCCCCTCTCCGAAGACTCGGGGCGGCTCACAACAAGACAATACAATACAAATCTCACGTTAAAATTAAACTAAGTTAAAACACATGTATAAAAAACCTATTAACTACATACACACTCAATCCAGCTGATCAATATAGAGGTCCGAGAAAAAAGGGGAGGAGGTTAATCCCCCCACGCCTGGCGGCAAAGATGGGCCTTTAGCATTTTGCGGAAGGCGTGGAGGGTAGGGGCAGTTCAAATCTCCGGGGGGAGTTGATTCCAGAGGGCTGGGACCGCCACAGAGAAAGCTCTTCTCCTGGGTCCCGCCAGACGGCATTGTTTAGTCGACGGGATCCAGAGAGGGCCAACTCTGTGGGACCTAATTGGATGCTGGGATTTGTGCGGCAGCAGGCGGTCTCCTAGGTATTCTGGTCCGATGCCATGTAGGGCTTTATAGGTCATTACGAACACTTTGAATTGTGACCGGAAACTGATTGCTAGTCAGTGCAAACCGCGGAGTGTTGACGACACATGGGCATATCTGGGGAAGCCCATGATAGCTCTTGCGGCCGCATTCTGCACGACCTGAAGTTTCCGAACACTCTTCAAAGGTAGCCCCATGTAGAGAGCGTTGCAGTAATCGAACCTTGAGTTGATGAGGGCATGAGTGGCTGTGAGTAGAGACTCCCTGTCCAAATAGGGCCGCAACTGGTGCACCAGGCGGATCTGGGCAAACGCCCCCCTCGCCACAGCTGAAAGACGTTTCTCTAATGTGAGCTGTGAATCAAGGAGGATGCCCAAGTTGTGGACCCTCTCCGAGGGGGGTCAATAATCCCCCCCCCAGGGTAATGGATGGACAGATGGAATTGTCCTTGGGAGGCAAAACCCACAGCCACTCCGTCTTGTATTTTATCAGTCCTTGTTTGCAAGATCTCTGATACAGATTGTGCTAGAGTTGTAGAAATAAAGCTTTCCAGATTCCAAAATCAAATCTGGAGGGGACCCTTACATATGGGACTTCAATGTCTCTGTAATAATGTCAGTTTCATGGAAATGACAGGGGCATGGGGTATGAATGAGATGGGGAGGTAGGTGCTTGGAGTATGATTGAGTTTAGGAATGTGCATGTATGTTAGGGCTCAAAACCCAGCAATAAATGTGGGTGTAGAGACAGAAGGATTGGCCACAGACATTTGGTGCTGAATCCAACAGCTAATCTCTTCTTCCTCTTAACTCACCTAATAGGAAATGGAAGTGAGAGATCTTTGTTTGGCTGGAAATTGGTTATTTATGTTTTCATCTGTTGACTTTCTGTCTGTTGTGTCTGTCATGTCTGCCGTGTCTGTCTATCTTTCTCTCAGACTGGTTCTATTTCCTTCTTAACGAAGAATCAATTCTAGAACTTTTGATTAAGCAGTTATGACAGTCACGTATGATTTTAGCAGATACGTGGGTTTTTTTAGCAGAAAAAGCTCCCAATCTCATAATTTATGGCATCATTTTCTTGCTTGATTCTATGGGATTTTAATGGAATTCCCAAATACATTCAGATTTGATTATGATTTGTGTCTAGTCCATGAGGGAAAACATAGCATCATTCTTTTTTCTTCCATTTCTTCCAGTTTCATTTGCATGTAGAATTTGGATGTTAAAATGGTTTTGTTACACTATCTAGTATCCTAGCATCTATTATCTTTTAAGGCATTTTTAGATATATATCTGTTAAATGTGGTAGTTTCTTTCTATAGGGAACTGAGTTGGTTTGCATGGTGAAAACAGTTTTAGATATATTTTTAACCCCCCAGACATTTCTATACTTGCATCAAATTACAGCACAAACAACAATTTTTGGGCAACATCCTTTTCTGTCTCCTGAAGATGTTACCTTCATCTGATTTCCCAGCCCATACCTGTTGTCCTTAACTATATTATTATTAAACTAGTACTTTCCCCCTTATCCTGATAGATGGTTTGCCATGTGCTTTATTAATCATTCTGTGGCACAGGCAGGGAACCTCTAGCTTGAAACGTATTGGCCGCTTAGGCTATTGAGGTGATGCCAACTTCCCTATTAGACCTGTGCCCTACTTTTAGTCTATTCTGATTTAAGCAGCCCTTACAAACCAGATCTCTTCTGGTATTCCCCTGGAACTGAGCAGACTCAGTGCTATTGCAGAAGATATAGATCGTTTTGAAAAAGGGCTTAGTGTTTTTTTTTCTGGAATATTGCTAAATCTGTGTCCAATAAACACCCCCCCTCCCTATGTATAACAGCTGCATAAAATCTAGCAGGGTCTGACAGATAGCTAAATTCACTGGTATAGTCATTTTCAAAATAATAATAATAATAATAATAATAATAATAATAATAATAATAATAATAATAATAATTTATTAGATTTGTATGCCGCCACTTTCCAAAGACTCGGGGCGGCTCACAACAACAATAAAAACAATATTATACTGGCACAAATCTAATATTAAAAAAACCCCTAAAAACCCTATCATAATTAAAAACCAAACAACACATACATACCAAACATAAATTATAATAAGCCTGGGGGAAAGGTGTCTCAAATCCCCCATGCCTGACGGTATAGGTGGGTCTTAAGTAGTTTACGGAAGATAAGGAGGTGGGAGCAGTTCTAATCTCCGGGGGGAGTTGATTCCAGAGGGCCGGGGCCACCACAGAGAAGGCTCTTCCCCTGGGGCCCGCCAGACGACATTGTTTAGTCGACGGGACCCGGAGAAGGCCAACTCTGTGGGACCTTATCGGCCGCTGGGATTCGTGCGGTAGCAGGCGGTTCCGGAGGTACTCTGGTCCAATGCCATGTAGGGCTTTAAAGGTCATGACCAACACTTTGAAATACTTTTCCTTGTCCATTCCACCCAAACTTAAAGACAATTTTTACAGTGTGGACTGATGAAAGTTGAAAGGAAGTGAAAAGAAACAACAATTTTTGCCTTAACACGTCCTACATATCATAAATAGGAACAGTAATATTTTATGGCAGCATGCTTGTGGCAGGACGGGTACATTATGCTGGCATTGGTATATTGGTACCCTCTCAGAAACTGGGGCATAACACTTGAACATCAGAAAAAGGTCATAGACCTCTGGTCATGGTTCTAGACCATAAAACTCTGAGCGGTAGGATTCTGGGAATGAATCAGCAGCTTTAAATTAAATATATCTTTCTTTCCCTATTGCTCTCAACTCTCCTGGTATGTGCTCAAGTTTTGATGAAGAAAGTCAATTTGTCCAAAGTTCCATAGAATCACTCCCTCATTGGAGTGATGTCAGCATAAATGGCAACAAATTGGAGAGTCCATGTTCTGAGGAAGATGACCATCAACCAACAGGACTGCCACAGGTGGGTTCAACAGCATCAAGTCACCAGATCAACAATTAGCAGGAATTTAAAAAGCCCATTCAGAACGTGCTTTGGAGCTTGGCATAAACTTTTGCCACTTTGTTGAAAATTATTTGGATTATTAGAACTCTAGGTGGAAATGTTTGGATTATTCCTAGTGGCTTGGGTGTGAACAAGCCTGGACCAGTGAAATGTTTGAACAATTGGAATTGAAGCTTATGAATGCAGAAGTAGTTTTCCAGTATGTTTGTTTTTTCTCTTCTTCCATCTTGATCCAGCCTCAAGTCTTCCTCAACTTTTTGTTTATTTTGACAAATTATCATGTATAAGAAAGTGCTCTGGCTTGTTGTCTGTGTTCTTTTCCCTCATCCTCCATATCTATAACTAATAATGCTTGTTGCAAAACTCTGGCTGTCTTTTGTAGGTGTATCAAAATTATTTGAATGTAGTACAAGATGGTGCCAGAAAGCCCACCTGCTTGCCATGAATGCCAAATCTACATCTGGGTTCTTTGGTAGATATACACAGCTGGGACAAATGGCCAGGCTCCCACCCTAATTCATTATTGCTAGAGCTGCTAAGAGGAGCATGTTATAAATATACAAGGGAAATGAGGAACGATAGTCTGTATTCTTCTAAGTTCTTAGGTGCACATCCTGGGAAGGGTCATTCTTGTTATATTTCATTGCTTTAACACAGCACACAATGTGACAAGGAGACAGTAATTAACCCCATCATACATACTAAACAAAAATTGTATTTGTCTGCCTCTAAGTCCTCTTATCAGTATCATTGTTACAGCAGTAGCAAAACCCCCCAACAATTCTGTAAGTCTAGATATTTCAGTTTTCAGATTTCTCATTTGACTTGTTTAATCTTCAAGCAAAATAATGGAATTGAAATTGAAAGACTCCAGAGAGCCTGGAAGAGTCTGCAAGAGCCTGCTTAAGGTGATCCAGGAAACTTTAGACTAGTCAGTTTAACCTCAGTTCCAGGTAAAGTGATGGAAACCATTATTAAAGATAAAATTACTGGGCACATAAAAAAACAGGCATTGCTGAAAGAAAATCAACATGGTTTCTGCAAAGGCAAATCATGTCTTACTAACTTGTTAGAATTCTTTGAGGGTGTAAATAAACACATAGATAAAAGGGGATCCAGTTGATATTGACTTTCAAAAGGCTTTTGACAAAGTACCTCACCAAAGGCTCCTAAAAAACCTCTTCAGCCACGGAATTAGAGGACAGGTCTTGTCCTGGATTGGTAACTGGCTAAATTGTAGGAAGCAAAGGGTGGCAATAAATGGGCAATTATCTGGATGGAAAGAAGTGAGAAGTGGTGTATCCCAAGGTTAAGTTTTGGGACTTTTACTTTGTAATTTATTCATTAATGATCTGGATGTAGAAGTAAATAGTGAGGTAGCAAAGTTTGCTGATGACACTAAATTGTTCCGGGCAGTGAAAAGTGAAACTGATTGTCAGGAGCTCTAGAAGGATCTCTCGAAATTGAGTGCGTGGGCAACAAAGTGGCAAATCCATTTTAACCTAAACAAGTGCAAAGTTATGCACATTGGGGCAAAGAACCCCAATTATACCTACCAACTGATGAGGACCAAACTTTCTGAGACAATCCAAGAAAGGGATCTTGGGGTTTTGGTGGACAGCTCAATGAAGATGTCAACCCAGTGCGCAGCAGCAGTAAAAAAAACCAATTCCATGCTTGGCATGATTAGGAAGGGAATCGAAAATAAGTCGGTAAGTGTTGTATTGCCTCTGTACAAATCGATGGTGAGACCACACTTGGAGTACTGTTTACAGTTCTGGTTACGGTATCTCAAGAAGGATATAATAGAACTGGAAAAGGTGCAAAAAAGAGCAACAAGAATGATAAAGGAATGGAGCATCTCCCTTAGGAAACCAGGTTGCAACGCCTTGATCTCTTCAGCCTTGAAAGGCGGCGTTTAAGGGGTGACTTGATCGAAGTGTATAAAATCATGCATGGGATAGAAAAGGTGGATAGAGAAAAATTCTTTTCTCTATCACACAATACTAGGACAAGGGGGCACTCCCTAAAACTCATAGGTAAGAAAGTGAGGACAAATCAAGGGAAATATTTCTTCACCCAGAGGGTTGTTGGTTTATGGAATTCACTTCCAAAAGAGGTCGCGACAGCTGTCAGTCTTGATAGCTTCAAGGCAGGATTAGATAGATTCATGGATGCCAAGTGTATCGATGGTTATTGAAATGGATGTCCACGTGCTGCCTCTATGTTGGTTGGGGCAGGCAGGATTCCCTTGAGTACCACTTGTTGGGGGTCAGGGGAAAGGGAGGGTCTTGCCTTCTCTTTCTGCTCAAGATCCCCATGAACAATTGATGGGCCACTGTGTGACACAGAATGCTGGACTCGATGGGCTTTGGCCTGATTCAGCAGGGCTCATCTTATGTTCTTATGGCTGCAGAAGAAATGGGCCAAGGTGTGTGGGGCTTGGCTGCAACAGTCCAAAGCTGAAGAAACTCCTGTCTCCCTGCATTTCCACACACTACACAATAGAAGCTAAATGTCAGACCTATGTTATCTGTCTCCTCGTTTTTTGTCCTTTAAACTGGGTAGAGAAACATGAATAAGATAATTTTTGTTACAAGTAAATATTTCTCCTACTTGTTTGTTTATTTAACTAAAGTACTTAAGGATTTTTTTGTCTTCTTTGTGTTCTCTTCTATTGTGATGATAATCTTAACAAATGTACATGAAAACAGAATAATTATCTCAAAAAGGACTATTCCTCTCTTTCCACTGTATCTTGTGATTGCCATTTTAAACTTGACTTTTAGTTTTATTATAGAACATACAAAGGAAGAATACTTAAAGCTATAGAAAAAACTAAAACAAATAAATAAAATAGCCTGTTTTCATGTATGTGAAAAATATACAGTACCCACACAAACCATTTCACTGAATGATTGCCATATTTTATAATTATCCATATCTAAACTTTGTCAGTAAGTGATTTGCTTGTAAAATACTAATCCTGTAGATTTCTAAATTGTTGGGACCATATATTTATTTTTCCAATGCTGAAATCTTTTAATATGAACAGAGAATCTAATTTATTTATATGGATAAGAATATGGTTCAAAATGCAACACCCGGAAATATTAAATCTTGTCTCAAAACTGACTTAATACATGTAACAGTTTATTTTCTCAATGGAACCTTTATAGGTCCCTGTATAAACAAATATTTAATCAAAGCATTAATTTCACTGCTGTTCCCATCATCTGAGGATTTACTCTAGCTTCTCCAATGTTGTGATGACCTGGGGAGAAAATGAGTCACCTTTTCTTTCATGATATTACAGTTTGTAGAGTAAGAATAAAGTAAAACTATACTAGAATTACCTTTAGTTGATGCTTCTCAGTGGGTCATCAAGTAAACTGCAATAGGTTGCAAAATTGTAATAATCAGCAGCGGTTTCCTCAGTTATTTGTGCAATGCATTGTCAGAAAATTACAACATACCAATCCTATGGTAAATGCATTATGCTTACTTACAACATACCAATCCTATGGTAAGTGCATTATGCTTACAAGAAATCCCTAAATTTATATTTTTAAAAAACCCATGCTGTTCTCAAACCAACTATCTTTCCGGTATGGTCAGGACAAGGAATGTTTGAATTACCGTAATAACTGCTAATTAAAATAAACCAAGATAAGTTAAAATATAAAAGAGCCGGGGTGGCGCAGCAGATAGAGTGCTGTAGTGCAGGCCACTGAAGCTGACTTTAGATCTGAAGGTCAGCGGTTCAAATCTTATCACCGGCTTAAGGTTGACTCAGCCTTCCATCCTTCCAAGGTGGGTAAAATGAGGACCCGGACTGTATGGGCAATATGCTGGCTCTGTTAAAAAGTGCTATTGCTAACTCGTTGTAAGCCGCCCTGAGTTTAAGGAGAAGGGCGACATAAAAATCGAATAAATAAATAAATAAATAAATATTAATACAATTAACTGATAGCCAATTTGGTGGTTAAGGCAAAAATCTAGAAATTGGGGGGGGAGGGCATAGGTTCTTATCGAATTCAGCCAGAAAGTCAACTGGATGACTGGGTCAGTCAGACTATCTCAGCCCAACTCACTTCAGAGGGTGGTTGTGAGGAAGAAGGGTTAGTTGTATATGTTTGCTGCTTTGACCTATTTGTAAAAATAAAGGAATATAAATAAATAGCAGATTCCCACATTTCAACTATTCTCACATAGAGAAACCTATAAGTGGCATATGCATACACATATATGCCTTTCTTCTAGCAAAATATGGAAAACTGATGAAAAAAGATGTGAGGAAAAAAAGGATATGTTATGAAGAAAAGAAAAAAAATAGTGCACAAAACCAGATGAGTTTGAAGAATCATAACCAACTGAAAGAAAATAGGAAAGCTCATTTTTCAGGCAGGATTAAATTCATACAAATAGCCCTTTTCAAGCATCAAGTAATCTTTAGGCTAAACATCAAAAACAGGTGATATCCTACTTAATGGGTGCATTTAGGGCTAATTATTTTCAATTACAACTTTTATCAGACAATGCAAGGCTTGCATTGTCTGTAATGATACCTTTCCTTCTTAAAAATAAACAAAAGACACCATTGGTTTCATCAAGGATTATTTTAGACAGACACATCCACACACCCAAATGAGTTCTTGTGCTGCAATAGATTTGCCTGAAGTAGCTAAGACCCAATAGGCAATGGCAGTGATTTTCAACCTTTTTTGAGGTACGGCACATTTTTTACATATACAAAATCATGGGGCACATTGAACGGGGGGAGGGGGCTAAAAAAAGTTTGGACAAAAAAATTCTCTCTCTTCCTCTCTTTCGCTCTATTTCTCTCCCTCTTTCTCTCCCTTCCTCTCTCTCTCCATTCCTTTCGTTCTCTCTTCCTTCCTTCCTCTTTTTGCTCTCTTTCTCTCTCCCGCCTTCCCTCCCTCTCTTTCTCTCTCTTTTTCTTTCTCTTTCTTTCTTTCTTTCTTTCTCTCTCTTGCTTTCTTTCTCTCTCTTTCTCTTGCTGAGCTTCGCGGCACACCTGACCATGTCTCGCGGCACACTAGTGTGCTGCGGCACACTGGTTGAAAAAAACTGGGCAATGGTATCCCTCCTTCCAATTCTAAAAGTGCAAATCTTTGCATTTGCTAGAGGTGGCATCTTCAGTCAATGAGATTCCTTTGAATTGGCCCTGATAAGAAGGAATTTTTTGCCCTCATGTAAAGTCACCCCTGAGGTGACTTTGTTAACTCAAAGATAATGAGAAACTGTATTGGTCAAAATTAAAACAACCATTAAATGGAGATACAAAAAAATGGATATCTTTCTGTTTCATCTCTACCAAGGGAAGATGTGTGTTTCTAGCAGGAAATACTTATGTAATTGTTACACCACTTAAGTGGTACACCACCTAATTGTTACATAAGAACTTATGTAATTCTGCTTTACAAAATGTACTGGAGTTACTATAGATAAGGCCATTGGAGAGCTTAAGAGGGTTTTCTACAATGGACTTGCCCATTGTTTATGGAATAGTAGATTTTGATATAAATGAAGATAGTACATGGGCCACAGCTGAGTATGAAGGCTTATTTTGTGCTTGGAACTTAGGCCAGATAAGACTCTTGGATAGTTTTGCTTGATAATGGACCAATGGAGTATAGATATTCAAAATTTCAGTTAAGCAGGAAATGTATTGATATTTCCCTTAATTATATATCTCTGCATGGGTATATGTATACTGTAAATATATTGGAAATCTTTCTAAATCCGTCCTCTCAAGGGTGCTGGACTATAAACTATGAAATTATTAACCAGCATACTAGGTGGGAATTTTGAGAAACATAGTCCCAATATAATGCTGTGTTGTTTTAACTACTTTGAATTAGGGGAACAATTTTTTCTCATATCCTTCAAGTACTATGAGACCCCCCCCAAAGACTCAAGCATGAAGTATCTTGTGGGGTCTTGAACTGGAATACTGAAATTTGGAATGTTGAATACTGGAATTTGGAACTCAATATGTTTTAAAGAATCGGGATGTGATTCTGCTTGTCAACCTCCTCAGATTGCAGTTCTACATTCCAGGTGCATTTTGGATCTCTGTCGCATAAGGGATTAAACCAAGCACACAGGTGGAGGCGCGGGAAGAGGATTTTGAAACCTATGGAGAAACATTCTCAAAATGTCAAAAGAAGTTCACTTTAAAGAAAAACTCAAAAGAGAACAAGCCTCTTCTCACTAGCCAGATGCTCACTAATGACAGCTACTCCGCTGATTGGCCAGGCGGCCTCATGAATATTGATGGGATTGCATGATCCAAATGGCACAGCTGTGCAACCACCTGCCCTTGCCAGCTTAGCTTTCGAAGCTTCCAGAGAGTTGCTTGGAGCTTTTGGGAGGTTTGATTTCCTATCCTCTTGAAAACTCCACACCAATCTTCTTGTCCTCCTTTGAGTGAAGCCCTCCTTTCTTTTCTGGTTAGGAGAGATGTAAGGAGACGACAACTAGAGGAGTCAATGCAATTCAAGCAGTTTTATTTTTATCCAAGTTCAGTTTTTACATGTATTTCCAGTATGAGATATTATATAGAACCAGGACAGTAGTGGGTTCTAAAACCCTTTACTATTGGTTTGATCCTGTGTGCATGCACACTTTTGCACATGCTCAGAAGCGTCCTGGGCAGGTGGGTGGAGCCACCCACTGCTGATGCTCCCGGTTCTTAGAACTAGGCCAAACCGGAGCAGCCCCTTACTGAATCAGGGATTGCCTTTGTTCAATTGACAATTGACCTGCTCCAAACTGCGTGGACTATTTCTTCTAGTACAGGCTGCAAAATGAAATAATAACCGATGGAGGCACAGAAGGTAGTACTAATCTCAAGCTGCAAGTGTTAATGTTTATGTTTGAACATTCCCATTAAGTTTTTTTTTTTTTTACAAATACAGTTACTGGTATACTGTATAATGATTGCAAGTATAAATCTAACATAGCAAGGCAAGGAGTCTGTTAGGAGGGCTGTGTTCAGTTTGACATTTTCTCCATTAGAGTTCTTTTCTAATTATTATTATTATTATTTATTGGATTTGTATGCCACCCCTCTCCGGAGACTCGGGGCGGCTAACAGCAACAACAAGACAGTGTACAATAACACTGCAATGCAAGTGAATGCAATACACTGCAGTCCAGATGCAAGGTTGTAGCTCAGAATTTCTCCTCCCCCTTACCCAATGGCCCATAATGTCTCCAGTTATCACAATGCAATAGAAGCCAGGACTTACTTAGCAAGAAGAGAGCTCTGTAGGTATTCTAAGAATGGGTTAGACAAATTCACAAGGAATAGTCTGTCCATTACTATTAAAGTGCACCAAAAAAGTGGAACCGAACACCAGTTTTTGATGTCAAATAAAAGAGGTTCAATTCCTTCCTAATATATGGTAACTTTCATTTGTATCAGGATTGCATCCTCGTGATATTGGAATCACAATGCTAATAATATCTGCCAGAGACATTGGCTCACTACAACTGTGTTAATCTGATTTTAAAATAATGCTACCGTGTTTCCCCGAAAATAAGACACTGTCTTATATTAATTTTTGCTCCAAAAGTTGTGCTACGTCTTTTTTTCGGGGGGGTGCCTTATATTTCTCAAATAAGACAAATTCACAGGCAGAAAAACTGACACCCCCAAAGAAAGTGTACCATGCGGTACACTGATTACGGTACAGTACCTGTCAGTATGGCACCCACACACACAAACAACGGCACTTATATGGTACAACAGTATACTCTCGCTATTGCAGCTTCCGGCCACCAGAGGAACTACAGTCTACGCACTGTAGTGGAGACTGTAATGGCAGTGAGACAGCAGCAGACTGTGTCTGCTGTACTGGACAGTACAAAGCGATGGAAGGCCAGCAGGGGACGCCACATTATTACGGTACCGCTATGAACAGCTTTGAATGGTACTGTATCTTTTTCCACCGTACTGTATGTAAACTTGACTACGCCTTATTTTCAGGGGGTGCCTTATATTAGCAAATTCTGCAAAACCTCTGACATGCCTTACTTTCGGGGTACGTCTTATTTTCGGGGAAACAGGGTATATATGCTCTGCATTAAAGTCAATGGAAATTTTCCCTCACAGTTTGGAAATGGCTAGAGTAGCATCCCCCTATAAATAGTCTGAACTGGCTAGAAATTTTTGCTCAGAGAAATGACAACATGACTCTACTGTTCTTAGTCAAGGCTTAGTTAGCCTAATCCTTTACAAAGGATCCTGGGAGAAAGATTTTGTCATGCTGAGCTTCTGATATGTTCATCCTTGGCATATCAGTGTGCAAGAAGAAACTCCCCAAGTCTTCTTAACTTCAAAAAACATACAAATTCTGGAAGTGTGCATTTTATTTCTCAGTAGCTGTGCAAATAAGTTGCTCTATTTAAAATACCATTGAACATATGCAGAATTGTAATCTCTATTACTTTTAGAAATCACAGAGTACAAATGTGTGGCATTTCATGAGTTAAAAAGGGGGGGGAACACCATGAATTCCTGCTGGACTAAGAGCAATGTCAACATCTGCATGCTTTATTTTTAGGTTTAAGCTGATTTAATCTTCCCGCTGTCCTGGGATCCATTTATTAGGCTCCCTGCAAAGGACTAATGGCTTGGCAGTTCTTTTACTCGTAATGAGTTCTTAACTCAAGTGTTGGTCTGTCTTACCCCATTTTACTTGATCATACTTACGCAGTTTCAAATTTCAGAGTCTGAAAATGGCACTTGGAGCTGAGAATCTTTGAATCATTTATTATATAAGGAAAGAGGAAATAAGAATTGCACATGCTCCGGTGATTGTCATTTCTGCTGGGTTCTTCTAAGAGAAACTGTTGGGAGGATGCTACATATCTTGTGCCTTGTGATTCTTGACAAATCTATATTTTCTTTTATGTACACTGAGAACATATGCACCAAGGCAAATTCCTTGTGTGTCCAATCACACTTGGCCAATGAGGAATTCTATCTAAACGCCAGTTTGCTTCATTCACCTTCCTACTTCAAAAGGTGCTGAGAAACCTCATTGAAAGGTCGCCTCTTCCTGACTGGTTGTTTCAAACTATGATTTTTCTGGGTGTGTGAAGATAGCACACACACACACACACCACAACAAAAAGCTGGTAGCTGGATCTAGTGTTGGAGACATGAATATCTCCCCCAGCTTGCTTGTTTCTCTCTTTCCCCCCCTGCTGTTGGCTGGAGTTCTGACAGAGCGTCATTAAGGCTCCCCAAGTCTCGCTGCCTTCTGCTCCATTCCAAGTTTCTCTTGGCAGCCGTTTGCCCTTTTGTCGTTGTTGTTGTTGTTGTTGTTTTAAAAGAGAGAAAGTGATTTCTGCTGCGCCTGCCAGCAGCCTGGAATTTCAGGGTGGTGATTAGGGGGAGAAAAAGAGGGGAAAAGAGAGGGAAAGAAGGGGGGGAGGGAGGTTGAGTGCTGTGCTATAACAGGCTCATTAAGCGCAGGGTGGCAGGGTGGCAGCTGTGGATCGAGATGTGGGCAGCCATCTGAGACGCGGAGAGGAAAAGAGATGCATCTCTCCATCAAGGCCTGGACACGAATCCTGTGCTTTGATACTCCATGCGCAGCCCCTGCCAGGGAGTGAGAGGAGCCACCAGACTTGGTTTGAACCAAGATTTCAGCCAGAACTTTCCAGCACTGCCACAGCTCACCTGGGTTGAGATGTTTTCATTTGATGTTTTCTTTGACAACATTTTGTTTCATGTTTTGCCTTTTCCTAATACCGACCTCTGCTCCTTGGGTCTGAGATACTAATGCAGAGCTGAGCCCACCTGAAAGCATCAAATGCAGCCCTCTGAAAATGTAGGTGCACCGTAGAGAGATTTCTAAAAACGGTTACTCATTTGCAACATAAAGGGGCTAATGAATTAATTTAATTTATTCGACTTCTATACTGCCCAATCCCGTAGGACTCGGGGCGGCTTACAACAATAAAAACAATACAGTAGTACAATAACAAAAAAGTTGTCAAATATAACAATAATTATAAAACCCCAATTATAAACCCAACTAAAATAACCCCATATAAAAAACACTAAATCCAACTAACAACATACACGTTTTTCAGGCTCCGAGTTGTAACAACACTTCATGATTGTGCGATTCTCTGACACTGAGAATTTCTGCCGCTTTTTTATTTGTAAGCTTTGTTTGTTTTGTTCCTGTAGCTCATTTGTTGATGGCTGCCCAGATTCCACAGCAGCCACCGCGGTCCTTTTTATCCTGGGCGACGACCGAGCCAGTATGGACTTCCTTTTGTTTTGTCTCTCCATTAGTTTAAATGGGTTAGGTACATTTAGTCTGGCTCCTCTGCTTTGACCACTCCGGCAAGGTTAGACCTACCAGTAGTTTACACTACCACCGGCACAGCTCTCAGTTTCATTGAAGCACACAGGCCCCACTACCATGACAAGGCGTACCCATCAGTGGGGTTATTATTATTGGTGGTGGTGGTGGTGGTGTGGTTGACTCTGGGCCAGCTCCTGCTCCAAGGACTGTGGGGGTTGATGTGGGAGAATCCTCACATTATCAGACGCCCGTTTTACTGCCAACAGCTTCTGTGAGTGAAGCGTCTGTGTCAGGGGAAGATTCTGGAAGTGAAGTAGGATCAATGGGGTAGGTAATTACAGGCAGCCCATTAGCTAATTACCCCATTAGTGAACCATCATCATCATCATCATTATCATCCTTAGATTCAGAAGGGGAGGCATTCATAGATGTTCGCAGAGGCAGGTTGATGTCAAAGAAGGAACAAATGTGCAAGTATTATATAAAATAAGGGAGAACACCTGTGGCTGCGGCAATTAGGCTAATGGGGCTGCTGATAAATTGCCAGCGTTGTTGCCTCTTGGCGTGGGAGTTTATCTGTTTTATGAGAGAGAGACTTGTGGTTTGCTTCGGGATATTATTATTATTATTATTATTATTATTATTATTATTATTATTTAGATTTCAATGCTGCCCCACTCTGAGGACCGGGGCGGCTCACAACATACCAGTCAAGCATAATTCAGGCATGTCAGATGCTAAGATTTATGGCCTGTCAGCAAAGACAGCTCTTAAAAGCTTTTTGAAAGGCCAGTAAAGTGTGACAGTGCAGTTGGTTCTATAGAGCTGGGGCCGCAACAGAAACCCGCCTCCCGCAGTCCCGCCAACCTGCATTGTTTGGTTGACGGGACCTGGAGAAGGCTGATTCTGTGCGATCGATCTAATGGGTCTCTGGGAGGTATATGGCAGGAGACAGTCCCATAAATAGTCCCGCAAATGCTTCATTGTGGAGTAATTAATTCATATTTAATGTTAACTCAAATAATTTTAGTGAGAGAAACAAAGGCCCACCAAACTGTTAGCTTGGTCTTGTTGGGATTCCTCTTGTGCCAAGTAAGACCTGAAAAGCATGTTCCTGTCGTTTTTATTGAAACTCTTCTCTTGTTGGATATCATTAACACATTTTGTAAAGAGAGTCTCACCGGGACTTAAGCATAGCTACTGTCATAGGATGATCTCAAAGGGATTAAAGTTGCCAGTTGTAGTGTGTGGGAATTGCTTGTATAAAATGGGATGGGGTGTGACAAAGTGAGATGGCTTTAATTCTTGGCCAGTTACATGCTCCCTGTTTTTTGTCTTTGACACAAGATATAACAGAATAGAAGAGATTTGGACCCATTTCTCACATCAACCACGAACTTGCTTGATTGGGGTTGGAAAACCTGTGGCCCTTGATCCGATTTCCAAATTCCATTGTGAGTAATCAGTTCAGACCTCTGGTAATAACCATCTGTCTCTCACTGGCAACTGTCTAAATGGGGAGAAAAAGGCAAGTGGAGAGGAGGGAATAGTAGAAGTCAAAAGGGGAAAGGAAGAAAGAAGTGGTTCTATTCATTGTCAGTTTCAGACCTGGCAGAGTTCTGTAATTGGAAAGTGACTCTTCATCGAAATGGGTTTTCCATGTCTTCACCAGTGGCTTTAAAATGACAAGGCCATCAGGTTGGCGCAAAAATCTCAGTCCCACACTCTATAGAATAATAAAAGACCTCACTTCTAACTCATCAGGGTTGATTGGCAATGATTTGATGTAAGAGATGTAATTTTAAGTTTACTCCAATGTTGCTCAATTACTAAAATAAGTTTCCTTCCCTTCCAACCATAGTTGCCCTTTTGCACTTGCAATATGAGAACAATAATCTCACCACCATGTAAAACTGGTGTAAGGATTAATTAATGAGAAGCATTTGGAGGCTCTAATGGGCTATATATGGTATGTGGAACCAAGCAAAGCTGCCATTCAAATCCAAGTCCTGACTTTGGAACCTGTGAGATATTTAAAGTACAGCTGTGCAAATACAGCCAAAATGAAGAGGAAATGGTTTTTTAAATGCTTCTTCTTTAGATGTTGGAGAGTGGAGATTGTTTAGAATCCTTTAAGCCAGAGGTATCAAACTTCCAATATCATGTGATGTATCGTAACTTTTCCCTCCTCTACTCAACTTGGTGTGGGCAGGACCATTGCATGACACATCTACCCCACGGGCTGTGAGTTTGACAGCCCTGCTTCAAGCCAACATCAAGACAGGTTCTTCTTGCATTGAAAGGCATGCTGAGGAGCTGGGAGACTATTAGCTCCAACGGATCCATGACCCTCCACCAGCACATTTCCATTTATTTATTTATTTATTTATTCATTCATTCATTCATTCATTCATTCATTCATCCAATACACAAATACATAGGAAGCAAAATAGACATGTAGTAATATATAGAAGGGTAAAAGTGAACTTAGAGGAGAGGATATATGAAAGAAAGAAAATATATATGATAAGTGAGAGAAAGGAAAAACAATTGGACAAGGGCACTTATGTACGCCCCTTACTGGCCTCTTAGGAACCTGGAGAGGTCAATCGTGGAGAGTCTAAGGGAGAAATGTTGGGGGTTAGGGGTTGACACAATTGAGTCCGGTAATGATTTCCACGCTTCGATAACTCGATTGCTGAAATCATATTTTTTACAGTCAAGTTTGGAGCGGTTCGTATTAAGTTTGAATCTGTTGCGTGCTCTTGTGTTGTTGCGGTTGAAGCTGAAGTAGTCATTGACTGGTAGGACATTGCAGCATATGATCTTGTGGGCAATACTCAAATCGTGTTTTAGGTACCGTAGTTCTAGGCTTTCTAGGCCCAGGATTGTTAGTCTATTTTCGTAGGATATTCTGTTTCGAGTGGAGGAGTGAAGGGCTCTTCTGGTGAAATATTTTGCCTTTTAGTGCTTTCCAGCATGCTGAATTTGGAAGCTGAAAAGAAGGAGACAATGGGTAATACAGTTTTCCTATCCTAAGATTAGAATCCCTTCAAGTCAGATATTTTTCCTGGGGAAAATGCAAGGGGAAAAAAACCCATGGGCTAAATCAATTGCATTCTTAAATATTCTTAAATATTATCAGAATGGAAATTGTGGTATGAGGACAGAATCCTCTGATCGTCTTCTTTCCTTTACTGGAAGCTTTTGAGAATCAAGGTGTTGTGATTCAGCCTGAGGCTCCTCAGGGACCGGCTGGAGCTCTGCCGGATCCATGCCCAGAGGAGGAGGACAGTGACCAGGAGGGGGAGGACCAGGCAGATGGGGGAGAGGAACGTCAGGAAGAGGAGGAGGGAGAGCAGCCTGAGACCCCCGGGGAGGGCCTCTCCCCAGCTAGTAGCCTGGATTCATTGGATGAAGACGCACAGACTATAATAGACATGAGGCAGAGACGTGCAGCTCAAAGAATGGGCCAATTAGAAAGGTATTTCCATCCCTGAATTGGCAACAGCTGGGTTTAGGTGTGGTTCTCCTCAGCAGGGTTGAAAAGGCAGGCCCGCCCTTACAGTCTTGTGGAGAGTTATCAACTGGGAGTCCTGTGACCTTGCTTCGATTCTTGGCGTCTCTGATCTTGGCTTGTGGCCTAGAAGGCTGAAAGACTTGGGGGAGGCGTGGGTTTTATTATCTCCAGTGTTGTTTTTGCCAGCAAGAATCCTGTTTTATTGCCTGGCCTTCGTGAAACCTCTGTGAAACTTCATAACATTCCTGTCTGTAAGAACAGTTTTTGTTACCTGTGTTTGCTTTCAAATATATAAACCTGCTTTGCTTTTTACCAGTGTGTCTGGCTACTCTTTTTGGTTGGTGTTGTCGTCTGGGGGGACCCAGACAGAACGTAGTTTAGTCTATTTTGGAAATAGGAAATTTTGTTCCAGGTTCCGGGAATAAACTGGGAAGATTGCCCCCTTTTTTTCAGTGCAGGAAAACTTCTCAGGGCACCATGACCTTTATTTTTTCCTCTGCTGGAGACGCAGTTGCGAAAGAGAGCAAACAATTTGTGGCAAGCAGTGATCCCTGCTTCCTGTGAGCTGAGAGGTTCAAATATGTCTTCCCAATTAAAGCACATCTGTTCAAAATGAACTGGAGAGGGCTGCTGCTGGTAGAGCTGCTGTCTCTTTAAAGAGCCCTTGTAGTGACTGATGAGGGTTAGAGGGAGAAGAGAGGGAGCCCAGCAGGTCCTGATGAAACACTCATCGCACAGCTAGAAAATGACTGTAATTATGAGTTGGTCCCTGCAGAAGAATGAACTCCAAGTTTTCTAATAACTCCGCCAGGTGCCTTTCTCTCTCTCTCCATGCCCAAGTGGTCTCAGTGACAGCAAAACGTGGCTTGCAGAAAATGCAGGCAAAGTCTTGTAATGCAGGGCAAGTCCATTTCAGCTATTCTTTCTAAAGGATGGAGTCATTTGGTCCACAAGGTCATGACTAGGTCTACATAAACCAGAACTTAAGAATGATCATAACATTTCAGACCCAAAGAACAACCCAGCACAATGCTCTGTTTCTCAATTGAACAGCCAAATGTTTCAGGTAACACATAGACCAGTGGTGGCAAACCTTTTCCTCGGGTACCGAAAGAGCATGAGTGCATGCTATTATTATTATTATTTATTATTATTATTATTTATTGGATTTGTATGCTGCTCCTCTCCGTGGACTCGGGGCGGCTAACAACAGTGATAAAAACAGCATGTAGAAATCCAATACTAAAACAGCTAAAAACCCTTGTTATAAAACCAATCATACATACAAACATACCATGCATAAATTGTAGAAGCCTAGGGGGAAAGAATATCTCAGTTTCCCCATGCCTGATGGCAGAGGTGAGTTTTGAGGAGCTTACGAAAGGCAAGGAGGGTGGGGGCTATTCTAATCTCTGGGGGGGAGTTGGTTTCAGAGGGTCAGGGCCGCCACAGAGAAGGCTCTTCCCCTGGGTCCCGCCAAACGACATTGTTTAGTTGACGGGACCCGGAGAAGGCCCACTCTGTGGGACCTAACTGGTCGCTGGGATTCGTGTGGCAGAAGGCAGTCCTGGAGATAATCTGGCCCGGTGCCATGAAGGGCTTTATAGGTCATAACCAACACTTTGAATTGTGACCGGAAACTGATCGGCAACCAATGCAGACTGCGGAGTGTTGGTGTGACATGGGCATATTTAGGGAAGCCCATGATTGCTCTCGCAGCTGCATTCTGCACAATCTGAAGTTTCCGAACACTTTTCAAAGGTAGCCCCATGTAGAGAGCATTACAGTAGTCGAGCCTCGAGGTGATGAGGGCGTGAGTGATTGTGAGCAGTGACTCCCGATCCAGATAGGTCTGCAACTGGTGCACCAGGCGAACCTGGGCAAACACCCCCCTCGCCACAGCTGAAAGATGCACGAGTGCCCACACCCATAATTCAATGTCTGAGGAGGGCAAAAACATATTCTCCTGCCCCCTGGAGGCACTCCGGAGGTCAGAAATGGCCTGTTTCCCAACTTTTGTTGGGCCCAGTAAGCTAGTGTTTCACCCTTCCCAGGCTCCAACAGCTCCCCAGGCTCCAACAGCTTCCCTGGGGCTGGGGAGGGTAAAAGCACCCTCCCCTATCCCCCCAGAGGCTATCTGGAAGCCAAATATGCCCTCTCAAGAGCCTCTGTGTGAGCCAAAAATCAGCTGGGTGGCACGTTGGAGCTGAGCTGGGGCAACAACTCATGTGCCAGCAAGTATGGCTCCGCGTGCCACCTGTGACACCCGTGCCATAAGTTCACAATCACTGACATAGACCCTTTTAATTTGGGGACATGGGAGATGTTCATTCTCAAAGACACATTTTCAATGCACATGTGCAATATAACATTATAAAGACTGTTCATAGACGAATCTGCCTTTTAAAAATTCTTACTAAACAAATGACCACCAAATATAATATCACTAGATTGCATAAGTTAATAATTCAATGACGGCTAACCCTAAAAACAATTATTTTTGACTTAGGACTATTTAATGACCAAAGTTTTGATGGCACTGGAAAAAGTAACTCACAGTTGGTCTTTGCACTTATGATGACAGTTGCAGCAACTGCAAACAAATTT
The DNA here is from genome assembly GCF_031021105.1 of Erythrolamprus reginae. Lineage (NCBI taxonomy): Eukaryota > Metazoa > Chordata > Lepidosauria > Squamata > Dipsadidae > Erythrolamprus > Erythrolamprus reginae. Next base: position 112,765,185 of record NC_091963.1, read on the forward strand.
GAGGGCTTGGCAACTGATAGATATTTATGAAACTTCTTGGCATTTTTAGCATCAGAAATAAGATTGAAATTGCAAAAGATCTCATTCACCTTGACTTTCAATAGGCTTTCTACTTACTGTTCTGCTTGGGTCTACTTTACAGTAATTCTCTAAATGTATCATTGCTTTGTAATTACAATAGCTCCAAGGAACTTTGGACATTTTATCTGAGGCTAACCTGGAGGAATATTTGTAAAATATTCAAGTATTATAGATTGTATTCTAGTATTATCTCTGTGTGCTTAAATTATAAATGCGGCTACTTATTGCAAGTGTGATCTATCTCATGCATAAGAGCAAGGAGAACCCAGAATGCTGAAGTTACACACATTTTTTAAAAAAATACAGAACAGAATTTAAAATAATAGCACATTGATATGAATGTCTATGGAATTCAAACTTTTGCAGGGAGGGGAAGAAGCTAAGATAACTGGACTGAACAAATAGCTAGGATCTTGAATGGTAGCATTGCATCCTGCAATCTTTTGCTGTAGCAATTTATATAAACAAAACATAAGTATCATTTCATCTGAATCAAATATGGCAGTTCATGGATTTTAAGCATCACTTTCCAAACATAGGCTCTGGGTATTTGTGAAGATTCTCAGTCGTCCTGGTCATAGTTGTCTCAAAGGTGCTTTTTTTCAAAAAGGCAGATCGACTGGTTTTTTTCCCCTTCAAAGAACAAAATGTTTTTTTGCTTCCCACCCAAGAAACTTAATCAGTTGTGATGGGTGGGGGGGATGGAATGAAAGAATAGGTACTGATAGTTGAGACAGGATGGAGCCGGGATAGAAGGATAGTTTATGACGTGATGGTGGTGGCTCCTATTATCCACCTATCATCCATCTATCCATTTGTTTGTCTATCTGTATGTCTATCATTTCTCCATCTTTCTTCTATCTCTATCATCTATCGATCATCTATATATTTCTGCTGATTAATACCATTGATTAATATTTGAGTGAAATGAATGTGCTTGACTGCTCCTTTTCCCAATTAATGTCACTTGAACTACAAAGAATGCAAATTTGCATATGGGCAAGGTACAAATTCACCATACATTTCAAGCTATACTTAGTTTGCAAACTGTACTTAGTTTGCAGCTCTTTGTATTTTGTTTACTGGATTTGTTAACACAGGAACTCAAAAGTACTGTACAGTGTTCCCTCGATTTTCGCGGGTTCGAACTTCGCGGAAAGTCTATACCACGGTTTTTCAAAAATATTAATTAAAAAATACTTTGCGGGTTTTTTCCCTATACCACGGTTTTTCCCAACCGATGACATCATATGTCATCGCCAAACTTTCATCTGCCTTTAATAAATATTTTTTTAATAAACTTTAATAAATAAACATGGTGAGTAATAATCTGAATGGTTGCTAAGGGAATGGAAAATTGCAATTTGGGGGTTTAAAGTGTTAAGGGAAGGCTTGTGATACTGATCATAGCCAAAAATAGTGTATTTACTTCCGCATCTCTACTTCGCGGAAATTCAACTTTTGCGGGCGGTCTCGGAATGCATCCCCTGTAAAAAGCGAGGGAACACTGTATTTATTATTTGTTTGTTTGTTAATTACTATCCAGGTACCATGATCCCTAGGGAGTGTGGAATGCCCCCTCCCTTCTTTTCCAGTGGGAATTCAGACACCTTAGCTGAGTAGTTAGCTACTGCCATCTTGTGGTTTTCATGACCTACAGTATATACCTGGAATAGACAGCCAGGCCCGCTAGGGAGTTCTCTATGTGACTTTTTCTTCCTACCACTGTTTTCCCAGTTCAATTGCAGTTCAATAAAATGCCTATTGCCAGATACAAAATTAGACAGGGAAGGAAACCTTCCCTTTATAATCTCAGTTGTCAAAGTATAGCACCCGTGGTTACTGTAACAATGGACATCCACAGTCCCCATTGTGCTAAACACTGTGTTTCCTGATTGCAACTACAGAGTCTTCTCTGTGTCCCCATCTGAACTGCACAACAGTGTGCCCTCTTAAAACAAGAAAGACTGCCATATATCTAGAAACAGGCAGGGAAAAATACCTAAGGCATCTGTAACCTATTTACATCCGACATTCATGCATAACAATGTGTGGACTTGTAGAGCTAGAATAAGAAAGTTAGAGGTAGCAATGACGAAAAGTAATGTCTTTGGGCACATAGTACATATCTTTTATTACCAAATATGTGTAGCTAAATTTTTACCCATAACGTTTAGATTCCCATGGCAAGAGAATATTACTTCTAAACAAACTGGGAATTCCAAATCTCCAGTTTAAAAAAATAAACCTGATAGGAAGTGGCTATGATTATATTTTGCACTTGGCCAGATTACTTTGGGGTTTCTTTTGATTTTGGAATAAAAACAGAACATTTAACAAAATAATATTTTTTCCCAAGCATTTACTTATTTATTAATCTAGCATTTGTTTGTTTGTTTGTTTATTGGATTTATATGCCACCCCTCTCCGAGGACTCGGGGCGGCTTACCACATATCAAGAGACAATATACAATATAAATATCTAAAAATCCAATTAATTTAACTAATTGCTCTAAAAACCCTAATAACATTTAAAAATCACTCATTCCCATTTGAACCACAGACATACCTACACTCCTTGGCCAGGGGACTAGAGTCTAATAGCCCCAAGCCAGACATCATAGATGAGTCTTTGGACTCTTATGGAAGGTGAGGACGGTGGGGGCAGTACGAATCTCTGGGGGGAACTGGTTCCAGAGGGCCCCTAGATCCCATTGTCTAGTCGATGGGACCTGGAGAAGGCCCATTCTGTGGAATCTAACCGATAGCTGGGACTCATGCGGCAAAAGGTGGTCCCACAAGTAATCTGGTCTGATGCCATGTAGGGCTTTATAATTAAAAAAATAGCAATGGATTGTCATATCCATTGAGGATGCTTGCCTTCACTGTTTGCCTCAAATTGTATATACAGTGGTCCCTCGATTTTCGTGGGTTCGAACTTTGCAAAACGGCTATACCATGGTTTTTCAAAAATATTAATTAAAAAATACTTTGCTGTTTTTTTCCCTATACCACGGTTTTTCCTGCCTGATGACGTCATATGTAATTGCCAAACTTTTGTCGCCTTTAATAAATTTTTTTTTAAATAAACTTTAATAAATAAACATGGTGAGTAATAATCTAAATGGTTGCTAAGGGAATTAGAAATTGCAGTTTAGGGGTTTAAAGTGTTAAGGGAAGGCTTGTGATACTGTGGAAATTCGACTTTCACGGGCGGTCTCGGAACACATCCCCGCGAAAATCGAGGGAACACTGTACTGCAGTTTGTTCAGTTATTTTGCCTTGAACTTGCAAGTATGAGTTGCAGATCTAGAAGATTTATTAGATGACATAAAACAGGGAACCGCAATCTGTGGGCCATAGAACACTTCCAGGCTGTAGCCTATTTGCAACTGAACTGTATGGATGGCGGGGCAGCGTGTGTAGCCCCACTCACACCAATGGCAGGTGCCAGTGCTCACAGCCCCACTTGCACAAGAAGTGCAACAAACGCTTCACCCTTGCATGAATGGCGTTGCATGTGTGCTAGCCCACTGCTTTTGCAGCCCAGTTCCCCTCTCCCCCAGCCAAGCCATCAAGCCACCTCTTCCCGAAGTTTCAAAAGCAGAGAGGTGAGAGCAGAAGTTGAGTGTACCCTGCTCAGCTTTGCTGACTCACCAAGGCTGCCTGTGCAAGACACCCAATCTGCTTTTGGAGTGTCGGGCAACCTCAATGAATGAGACAGTGCTCATAAACCCTTCTCCGTGGCAAAAGCTTTTATAAACGGATGAAAGGCTTTGGGGAGCGATCTGGCGCTACCTTAGGCCTTCTGTTCATTTGCAAAAGCTTTTGACATGGAGAAGCCTGAAGGAGCTGGGACTGCACCCCAAAGCCTTCTCTCTCACGATGTGCTTGGGGTGAACATCAGAAATAACCATATCTGCTAGAGAGAAAAAAAAACCTTTGAGAATGTATGTATATGAGAAAGCATAAACATATTTGCATAAACGTATTTGCATAAATTCCTTTGAAGATTAGCAAAGACAGTTAACTATAAGGCAGTGATAATTACTGTATTTTTCAGACTATAAGACACATTAGTTTCAGATGAGGAGCTGCTGATACAGTTCTACAGAGGAATCATTGAGTCTGTCATCTGCACCTCTATAACTGTCTGGTTTGGTGCTGCAACCCAACAGGACCGACACAGACTTCAGAGGACAATCAGAACAGCAGAAAAAGCAATTGCTGCCAACCTGCCTTCCATTGAGGACCTGTATACTGCACGAGTCAAAAAGAGGGCGGGGAAAATATTTACTGACCCCTCACATCCTGGACACAAACTGTTTCAACTCCTACCCTCAAAACGTCGCTACAGAGCACTGCACACCAAGACAGCTAGACACAAGAACAGTTTTTTTCCGAACGCCATCACTCTACTAAACAAATAATTCACTCAACACTGTCAGACTTTCTACTAAATCTGCACTTCTGTTCTACTAGTTTTTCTCATCATTCCTATCACCCATTTCCTCCTATGTTGACTGTATGACTGTAACTTGTTGCTTATATCCTAAGATTTTTATTAATATTGCTTCTTCATGGCTTATTTGACCCCTATGACAATCATTAAGTGTCATACCACATGATTCTTGACAAATGTATATTTTATTTTATGTATGCTGAGAGCATATGCACCAAGACAAATTCCTTGTGTGTCCAATCACACTTGGCCAATAAAATTCTATTCTATTCTATTCTAAACAAGGGGGAAAAATCCGCCTCTGCCTCCCAGCATCTATCTGATATTCATCTGGTTAGCGTCCTTGCAGCAATAGCCAACAGCCTGGTCAGGTTCAGCATGTTATTGCCGCTGCCTGTTCACCATGGCATCCTATTTGCCACAGCAGGCCTATCACTGCACATTAGCCGCAATGTGTTCATTGCTGATTGCCACGATTGGTGGTAAATGAGTGGCAGTAAATGGGCGGTGGCAAACATTTGCTGCTGTGGTCTGCCATGACCTGTTTGCCACCATGGCCCCTTCATGGCCTGTTCGCTGCAACCCATTCACTGCCAATTGCCAATATCAGTGGCAAATGGATGGCAGTAAATGGGCAGTGGCAAACTGGTGGCACCGATCCCCGCCACTTAGCACAACTGAACTCTGCTACACCAAATCCCCTTGCTGCAATATTCACTTTATAAGACACACAGACATTTCCATCCACTTTTCGGGGAGGGGAATTGTGTCTTATATTCCAAAAAATACAGTATGTTTGGTCATGCGGTGCAAAATTGTTAATATTTCAAAATTTTACAAAAATATTCTTTTTCTGACACTATGAGACATGTGTTTAGTGGAAACTGAAAAAAGAATTTACCAGCTACGGTGAGATTTTGGAATTCCTTATCAAAGGAGATTGATTTACTGTATTTCAGTATTTTTCAAACCTGGCAGTTTTATGATGTTTGGACCTCAGCTCCCAGAATTCTCCAGCCAATATGAAATACATAAAATTCATACATAAAATTCCAAAGCATGCTGCTGGGGAATTGTGGTAGTTGAAATTGACTTACCTTAAAGTTTCCAAGTTTGAAAAACACTACTTCACTTTTATATAAATTGATGTTTCACCTATTTGACTCCTTTATTTTTGCTGCTGTGCTATGTTTGTAACTTGCACTTTAATGTTAATATTATTTCAACTATGCTCCCATTTTATTTTTATATATTTTTAAATTATTTTTTATGTTACACTTTTATTTTGAATTTTACTGTTATTACCTTAGATACAAAAGGTATCTAAGGTAAGAAAGATAAGAGTAAACATGTAAAATTGAATAATAAACTGCATAAAGAATGACACAAAACCCCCCCTTCTTTAAGTTTAAGAACTGTGTATTATCAACAATTACATCCAATTTTATGGGCAGGAAAATGTCGACTATAGTTTTATTCTTAAGATTCTGTTGAATTTTTAAAAAACCAAACATATACCCAAGCAGATTGTGTTTAAACTTTGTTCGTACTTATATTTATTGAAAATGACCCTGAACATTTCTCTGATCTGAATTAAATTTCTTCCTTTTCAGTCATTTTGTTTGGGTATTTTATTCTAATAATTATATTCACTGCTGGTGTGTTGAGGCCCTTGGCTACAATAAAAATTGACCAGCTGATTAAAAAGCAACACTTCAGCATAATAAACACTTTCCAGTCAGAAAGTGACAGTAGTATTTATTCTGGAACATCAGCAAGACATTCTTTATGCTTTTTGATAGTTCTGAGAAAACAGAGTCTACCTCCCAAAATGATCATGACAAATCAGAAGTACAATATGCAGCCTGATGACTGTAGCCCAGAGGTGGATTCGGACAGTTCTATGGAACTGGTAGTGGGAATTTTTCCCCCTTGCCGAACTGGGAGCGATGGCCAGCTGACCACGCCCCCAAACTGGCTCTCTTGGTGGCGCCATAGGTGCTGCCATTTTGTTTTTCACTTCTGTGTGCATACAGAAGGCTGGTTTATTGCTTCTGCACATGCTTCTGCACATGTGTTTTTAGCACTGTGCATATGCATGCACATGTGTGAAGCACATGCGCAGTGCAAGACACGTGTGCAGTCACATGGTACGGGAAGAAGCAAACCGGCAGTGAGGTAAGTTAGAACCCATCCCTGCTTATCATCATCATAGACGGTTAAATAACCAAGAAGAATCAGAATTTTATGATATTTGGCAGAAGGTACTGTATATACTTGGTGGGAAACAAAGAAAAAGAGATAAGTGTGTTGTTATATTACTTTGAATATTTGAATTTAGTAGTTAAATTGTATCAGGTGGTGATTATTTACAATATAAATGTAAATTCTTCCTTCTTCTCTTAAAATTTCTATATATATTTTCATAAACTTTTATATAGGTTTATATTTACTACTTTAAAATTGATATTTTCACATATTTCGTAGACGATGTTAAATAACAAAATGATTCTTTCTTTTTCTTTTTTATTACAATGATGACTTCCAGTTTGAGCGGAGCGACTGTAGCTCCACTAAATGTTGTATGTCATGTTTGTTTTTGAAAACTAATAAAATATATATTTTTTTAAAAAGAACCCATCCCTGCTATAGTCTGTGAATAAAATTCCAGGAGAATAAAAGAACACGATGGCTAAAGTTTAGGGGACCAAAGCAATATATTTCTGTATAAAGGGAGACAAAGGGTTGATGGATTCAACTTCTGCAGGTGTTCATCTGTCTCTTACGAATAGCCAAGAGGTCCCAGGAATTATCTTCATCGTGATGGAAAACTAAGAGATGGAAAGAGAAATGCACATAATATTGGAATAAATGCAAAAGCAGTTTGAATATTCATTTGAGAAAAACAAATATACAATATGGAAAAGGAATTCATAACAGGTAGGTGGATCATGTTGTGGCCCGCCTAGCAGCCTGTGCAGTCGGAGTCTTTCGAAGCCTGCGGTGCCTCTTGGCAGGGCTGAGAAAAGGCTCCTTTGGAAGCACCACAGGCTTCCAAAGGCTATGGCTGCACAGGACGCTAGGCGGGCCACAACATGATCATCCATGGTCTTTCTCATACATATAGCCTATGACTGTAGTTACATTTCACTCTGCATTTCACTAACCTACATAGATCCGTTGTTTTTCTGGAAAATATATCTGTTTTAAAATGTGTTTAGTAGCCTTTTAAAGAAACCACAGAACCTTGTTTCTATAAAATAGACTAGCCCTCTCTTCATAACAAAAAGTTTATCTAAACCATGAAAGAGAATTGCATACTATCTGCTATTTGTTACCAGTTTCATTAAAAAAAGACCCACTGAATTTTTGATAAGGGGCTTTCCTTAACCTTGCTAGTTAATATTATTATTAGGTCAGTACAACACAGCAAACAAGATCACTATGCTGGATTTCATATTTCATCACCAGTCGGGCGCTTCCCAAGCACCTAGGACTGCGTGATGTAGCGGCGAATTATGTTTGCCGATCCCAGTAAAGCGGCCTTTTGCAATTGACAGATGGAGATTTTGTCAATTCCAATGGTTTTCAAATGTCTGCTGAGATCCTTTGGTACTGCGCCCAGTGTGCCAAGTACCACTGGGACCACTTTCACGGGCTTATGCCAGAGTCATTATTATTATTATTATTATTATTATTATTATTATTATTATTATTATTTAGATTTGTATGCCGCCCCTCTCCGAAAGACTCGGGGCGGCTCACAACAGTAATAAAAACAATATAATAGTGGAACAAATGTAATATTAAAAAACATATAAGACCCTATCATTATTTAAAGAAAAGCAAACAGCACATTCATACCAAACATAAAACAAAGTATAAAAAAAGCCTGGGGGAAAGGTGTCTCAACTCCCCCATGCCTGGCAGTATAAGTGAGTCTTGAGTAGTTTACGAAAGACAGGGAGGGTAGGGGCAGTTCTAATCTCCGGCGGGAGTTGGTTCCAGAGGGCCGGGGCCGCCACAGAGAAGTTACCTTCTTCAACTGGTGGGCAATTTTGCTTACTATACAAAGCTTCTATATCCAATTTCTGCGAACTTTGGGTTGAATCTGGGCTTCATGGTCAGTCAGGACCTTTTTGTTTTGGATTTTAATAGCAGTTGTAGGGAGTGAGCATTGTTGTTATGGGTAAGCCAGTTCCAATATTGCACAAATTCTCCATAGTCGTTCACCAGCTCTGCTGGAGATGTGGAGAGATCTAAAGTAAAATCTTGCATCTCCTTCGTCCACTTGTTCTGGGCTGATGCTTGTGTCCAGCTGACCCAATTTTTATTTCTGATCAAACTTTTCCATGCAGATGTAAATATAATTCTGGAGATTGTAACATTCTCCCAAATGTATGGCCTGGCTTATCTGGAATGGCGGCTAAATTATTTCATTCTAGATACCCAATCACAGTCACCCAACCCTCTCTCATTTTACATTAAAAATACAGATGTGTGTGTGTATGTGTGTGTGTTTCTGTTGGCAAGTGACTCTTAGGTGGGAGAGGAAATGAAACTGGAGAATTGACAAATTGTTGAACTTAAATTGTAAGCACAGAACCATTCACAGGCCTCAATACTGAGACTCTCTAAAATTTGGTCATGGCAAAGCATGTATCAACATTGTTTTCTGCCATCTATAGCAGCCCCCCCCCCCCCCCAACCACATTTGGAACTGATCTAAAGGGCAGGAAGAATATACGTGGAAGCAGATAGGAGGTAGAGTCCTAAGGTAGCGGTCTGAATTCTTAGCTAGCAAGAACTTAGGATACTATGCCACAGTCAATTCTACAGAACCCTCTCCTCTCCAGGAACATCACAGATTTATTTATTTATTTTATTTATTTATTGGATTTGTATGCCGCCCCTCTCTGTAGACTCGGGGCGGCTAACAACAGTAATAAAAAACATCATGCAAATCCAATACTAAAAACAACTAAAAAACCCTTATTATAAAACTAAACATCCATACAAACAAACAAACATACCATGCATAAATTGTAAAGGCCTAGGGGGAAAGAATGTCTAAATTCCCCCATGCCTGATGGCAGAGGTGGGTTTTAAGGAGCTTACGAAAGTCAAGGAGGGTGGGGGCAATTCTAATCTCTGGGGGGAGTTGATTCCAGAGGGCCGGGGCCACCACAGAGAAGGTTTTTCCCCTGGGCCCCGCCAAGCGACATTGTTTTGTTGACGGGTCACAGAGAAGGCCCACTCTGTGGGACCTAACCGGTCGCTGGGATTCGTGTGGCAGAAGGCGGTCTCGTAGATACCCTGGTCCGGTACCATGAAGGGCTTTATAGGTGATGACCAACGCTTTGAATTGTGACCGGAAACTCATCGGCAACCAATGCAGACTGCGGAGTGTTGGTGTTACATGGGCATTTTTGGGAAAGCCCATGATAACTCTCGCAACTGCATTCTGCACGATCTGAAGTTTCTGAACACTTTTCAAAGGTAGCCCCATGTAGAGAGCATTACAGATCTCAATTGCCAGTTGTATCCCTGTCACAGGTCGAACACATTCAATAACATTTTTAATAGACCTTTGAAAAATGATGGACTGCTCTTTATGTCTCCCTATTTTACGTTTAGAATTATTGCAGAGTCAGTTTTGTTTTCTGGCCACAAAAATGCAACAAACCAACGTAGCATAAAAACAAAAGGCACGTGGTCACGCCACAACACAAATCCTGCCTTTGTGTAGTTGTATCTCAACATCTGACATGACTCATGTTTTGTCTCTTGCCCTCTTCCACCCTGCTCTCTTGGGACTTACTAGAATCTTTTCAGGTCTATCTCAATACTCAATGCTTTCTCCAAACATAGAGACTTTCCGACTCACTTCTGTAAAGGAAAGAGGCCAGAAGATGGAGCCAGAGACAATATTCCTCCTGTCTTAATTCAAACTGAAACTGAACAACAGTAAGAGGTTATGGCTTTTCCAAGTTCAGATTCTGGCCTTCCCTCCTGGACTGGATAAAATTGTTCTTAATAATGCAAAGCCAGAGAAGTCAAAGTTCAGCTGAACCCTAACTCACTAAAATTTAGGTCAACAATTTCTTTTCGGTGCCAAGATTTGGACCTGGGTTGTGCAATACAGTAAGTGTGAGTATACTTCTGAGCATGGATAACATTCCTTTCTTATCTATCATCTATTCCAATATATTTATTTATTTATTTTATTTTTATTTATTTATTTTGTCCAATACACAATGAGGGTTTTAGTGGGTATATATCTATATACACATAGTAAAATACATGATGAAGGTTATAGAGGAGATACTCATAGTAAAATATATCTAAGAAATAATGGAAAAGAAGATAAAGTAATAGAACATATCAATGAAAGAATAGAAGAAGAGATATAGGAATAGAAGAAAGGTATAGGAGATATAGGAGAGATATATATTATGGCCCGAACTTCCACTTTAGGGTAATCTTCAGCACTTCGTAAGTATACAATTCCCCTTCTAATCATGACTTAAGGACTGTCTTTTTAGAAAGCAATTGTAGACTTATCTGAATTTTCTAAGAAGGCACCAGGTGATTAGGAAGGTGATCAATCATTTATATTGAGCCAGTTTCTGTTAGTGAGAATAGAAGCAAGCTTTTAGATTTACACGGTGCTCTTCACTAGACCTGATTAATCAGGGTCAGTTCTTTGGTTGGCAGTCAATAATTTGCCCATTCTAAGTAGGACAAGCCTTTTTAAAAAGAAACAAAGTGTTTTCTCCCAGTAGTGGAAGACAATGTTGTTGTAACTCTTCACAGTATCTGAGGAATCTTGAAACCAAATTTTCGACAGAAAACAGATGTGTAACTGGCTAGCCTTAATTCATTAATTCCTTATCAAATGTCCACCATTCCAGGCCACTTCTTTTCTCAGGGTCATGATTCTTACAAACGTAGTTTACTATTAGCACCACCTCTTGGTAGTTATTAAAACATTATACTATGTCTTTCAAGTCTCTTAAGCGTTGTTCACTTTACTGTAAAGTACCTGAGGGAAGACTGAAAGCTGATGAAGCATTAATAGCTTTGGCAAGAGAATGTTTAGTAACCAGCTGAAGATAGAGGCATACTATTTACATTGCCGATATCAGAATGCAGAGGGAAAATCCAATCAGTTAACCTAATAATTCCTTCTTTGAGGCTATATGTTCTACTGCAGTGTTTCCCAACCTTGGCAACTTGAAGATATTTGGACTTCAAATCCCAGAATTCCCCAGCCAGAAAATGCTGGCTGGGGAATTCTGGGAGTTGAAGTCCAGAAATCTCCAGGTTGCCAAGGTTGGGAAACACTGTTCTACTGTGTAACTTCTACATGTATATTGCCTTACTTTGAAAAAGATAAGGCAGTCACTACCATTAAGATTTCAGATCCTATTACATGCTGTGAAGTAATGGCCATACTACATATTGCAAATATGGACCTACATTTATGATGTACTTTATAAATTATGAGCCACTGAGGAGGAAGCTTGAAATTTAAATGATGCCACTATATAACTTATGAAGGAATCATACTCAGTGGTCGAATCCATGCTGTGCATCTAGAAAATCCAAATTCAGTCTTTACCTTAACCAAATTGAGCTAGAAAATTCTTCCACCACCAAACATTATATTGTATACAATATATTTGTCGAATCAGGTGAAGGATGCTGTTATATAATAATCATTTCCAGTGAGTGAAGGAGTATATTTTGATTATCAACAGTATATTCCCACTAGGGCTCTGTGGGTGTACAGTGATCCCCCGGGTATCGCGATCCCGATCATTGCGAACGGCTATATGGCGATTTTTCAACCCGGAAGTCAAAACACCATCTGCGCATGCGCACCCTTTTTTTCTATGGCCACGCATGCGTAGATGGCGCCGGGCAGATCAGCTGCTGGGCGGCTTCCCTGGGTCTTCCCCCTCTTGCTGGCGGGAGGGCGAGCGGCGGGCATCAGCGAGGAGTTTCCCCACCGCCCACGCAAACTCCTCGCTGCCACTCGCCCGCCCTTCTCCCGCCCACGCCGTTCGCTCGCGCCACTTCCCAGCTGAGTCCTGAAGCGAATTGGCTTCAGGACTCAGGTGGGAAGCGGCGCGAGCGAGCGGCGCGAGCGAACGGCTTGTCCGCCGCCTGCCTGCCCGCGCGCCCGGCGCTCGCCCGCCCTTCGCCCGCCCACGCCGTTCGCTCGCGCCGCTTCCCAGCTGAGTCCTGAAGCGAATTGGCTTCAGGACTTAGCTGGGAAGCGGCGCGAGCGAACGGCTTGTCCGCCGCCTGCCTGCCCGCTCGCCCGCCGCTCGCCCGCCCTTCGCCCGCCCACGCCGTTCGCTCGCGCCGTGAGCGAACGGCTTGTCCGCCGCCTGCCTGCCCGCGCGCCCGCCGCTCGCCCGCCCTTCGCCCGCCCACGCCGTTCACTCGCGCCGCTTCCTAGCTGAGTCCTGAAGCGAATTGGCTTCAGGACTCAGCTGGGAAGCGGCGCGAGCGAACGGCGTGGGCGGGCGAAGGGCGGGCGAGCGGCAGCGAGGAGTTTGCGTGGGCAGTGGGGAAACCCCAATCTTCGGCTCCTCCCTGCGCAGATGGTGTTTTTACTTCCGCAGCGCTACTTCGCGAAAAACCGATCATTGCGAGGGGTCCTGGAATGGAACCCTCGCAATGATCGGGGGATCACTGTATATGAATTTTCATTGGGATTACAGTCTAGGATAAAGTGTTCAAAGGACTGCTTGCACCCACATTGAGGTCCTGATTTTAGGACAGCAGTGGTAGTTAATGAAATAATTAATAATAATAATATAATAATAATAATAATAATAATTTATTAGATTTGTATGCCGCACCTCTCTGAGGACTCGGGGCGGCTCACGACAACATAAACAGTGTACAAATCCAATTGTAAAATGCAATTAAAAACCCTCATAATAAAATAAAATTATCACACAACCAATCAAACCATATACCAGCCTTGACAATTGGTGTGTGTGTTAGTTTCCCCGTGCCTGGCGGCAAAGATGAGTTTTTAATAACTTACGAAAGGCGAGGAGGGTGGGGGCAGTCCTAATATCTGGGGGGAGTTTGTTCCAGAGGGCCGGGGCCGCCACAGAGAAGACTCTCCCCCTGGTTCTTGCCAGACGACATTGTTTCTTCGATGGGACCCAGACAAGGCCCACTCTGTGGGACCTAATCAGCCGCTAGGGTTCGTGAATTGTGAAGTTTGGGTATGAAAAAAACTATTGAATCCATGGAACAGTTCACTGGAAGATTCGAGAGCTTTAGACAGATAAAAGGATGTAAAGCAGCTTGCAAAGAAGAATCACCCTGATTGAGATGATCAAAGCTGAAGCACAGTATTGTTAGCACTGCTTTCCTTACTTTCCTTACCTTTTTCTCATGTCCCTTATTCTTCCAATTCATAGGCAGGCATGAGATGGTTACTTGGGACAATCCCTATCACGCTGTTCAGTTCTCCGACCCACCAACCATACATGTTATATTCCTGGGGGGAAAAAGCACCAGTAATACTCATGAAATAATGGTGTATAGGGACTGGATGGGATAGGGCTAAGATTTCTGTCTCTGGCACAGATAATTTTACGCATATTTCTTTCCTCCACCTGTCTCTTTAATAGAAAAGTTTTTATTTTTAAATAGGCCAAAATATTATCCCTTGTCTAAATATGGGAACATCTTATACATTGTCAGATGTATTGCTACATAAATATCATTATTACTATTGCTGTTTTGTTACTTCACCTTCTGTTTTTCTTTTCAGAAAACAAAAACTACTATGAACATGAATTAACCAGATATATTTTGCTTTTCTTCTTTTTCTAATACCCAGAATTATTCCCCCTCCCACGTTAATCCTCCCATAGATAGATTCCCATTGCAGATAAATAAAGACATTGGGGGGGAAAAGTCACTTGGGAATAATATATTTGGGGAAATATAAATGAAAATGAAATGAAATGTGATGTGGTAGGATCCAGAACTATTTAACATCTTTATACTTGTGTTCTTATACATGTGTTTCCAGAGCTACTGTAAATAGACCAAAACAATATACAGTACAGTGATCCCCTGATCATTGCGAGGGTTCCGTTCCAGGACCCCCCGCAATGAGCGGGTTTTCGCGAAGTAGCGCTGCGGAAGTAAAAACACCATCTGCGCATGCGCAGATGGTGTTTTTACTTCCCAGCAGCGAGGAGCCGAAGATTGGGGTTTCCACGCCGCCCACGCAAACTCCTCGCTGCTGCCGCGCCCGCCGCGCGGCTTCCCAACTGAAAGGGAAAGCCCCCCCAGGCCGGCTCCGATCGTTTTAAAACAGGCGCGCCGCTTCTCCGCTGACTCCTGGCGAACTTCCCCGCTTTAGGAGTCAGCGGAGAAGCGGCGCGCCTGTTTTAAAAGATCGGAGCCGGCCTGGGGGGGCTTTCCAGCAACCCCCGAGCCCCCAACCCGGGCTCGGGGGTTGCTGGAAAGCCCCCCCAGGCCGGCTCCGATCTTTTAAAACAGGTGCGCGGCTTCTCCGCTGACTCCTAAAGCGGGGAAGTTCGCCAGGAGTCAGCAGAGAAGCGGCGCGCCTGTTTTAAAAGATTGGAGCTGGCCTGGGGGGGGCTTTCCAGCAACCCCCGAGCCCCCAACCCGGGCGAAGGGCGGGCGAGCCGGGCGAAGGGCGGGCGAGCCGGGCGAAGGGCAGGCGAGCTGGGCGAACGGCGGGCGAACAGCGGGTGGCCGGGCGAAGGGCGGGCGAGCGGTGAAGGGCGGGCGAACGGCGGGTGGCCGGGCGAAGGGCGGGCGAGCGGCCGGGCGAAGGGCGGGCGAGCGGCGAACGGTGGGTGGCCGGGCAAACGGCGGGCGAGCGGGTGCTGGGGGGGGCTTTGCCCTCCCGCCAGCAAGAGGGGGAAGACCCAGGGAAGCCGCCCAGCAGCTGATCTGCCCGGCGCCATCTACACATGCGTGCCCATAGAAAAAAGGGTGCGCATGCGCAGATGGTGTTTTTACTTCCGGGTTGCAAAATCGCAAATTAGCCCGTTCGCAATGATCGGGAACGCAATAACCGGGGGATCACTGTATATGCCAATGTAGCAATGGATTATCAAAGGAACGGGAGATGGACTTGTAGGTGTCTAGATGCTGCTAAAGTATAATTCTGAGCATCCCTCTCCATTTAGCTATGTTAACTGGGTCTGCTGGGAGCAGTAATTTAATAACATCTGAAGGGCCACAGATTCTTCACATCTGCCACAGGACTTTCAATCCTCTTCCGTCCTTTGCTATTCTCTTATGAAATAGGCTACCTTGCATTCTATTTTCATTTTAAATAGAACTTTGGATTTTGGTTGTTTTAGATTAGGGGTATCAAACTGGCATTCTGCGGGTCAGATGCATCCAATACAGACCACGCCCGCTCCGGCTCTGTGAATGGAAAAAAACATTGCAAAATGTGATACCGCAAGATTGAAACCCGTGGTTTAGATGAGTCTTCATCTTTAAGTGTTGAAACAATTGGCGTGTGGGTATGTATGTGTGTTATGCTCCCCTGTAGACATAGATATATACATGTCTGTATACATATATGTATAGTATATACCTGTGAGGGTGAACCTTTTTTTCCTTGTTTTTATTTTTAAATAGGCCAAAATATTATCCCTTTCCATATATATTGTCTAAATATGAGAACATCTTATTTTATTTTATTTTATTTTATTTTATTTATTTATTTATTTATTTATTTATTTATTTACTTACTTACTTACTTACTTACTTACTTACTTACTTACTTACTTACTTACTTACTTACCTACCTACCTACCTACCTACCTCTCTATCTATTTATTAGATTTGTATGCCACCCCTCTCTGGATACTCGGAGCAGCTCACAACAACAAAACAGTACAAATCCAATGATTAAAAACAATTTAAAACCCTTAATATAAAAAGCAATCATACATCTCATATAAACCATACATAAAACGGAAAACGGTCCAGGGGAATCAATTTCCCCATGCCTGACAGCAGAGGTGGGTTTTAAGGAGTTTGCGAAAGGCAAGGAGGGTGGGGGCAATCCTAATCTCTGGGGGGAGTTGGGGCCGCCACAGAGAAGGCTCTTCCCCTGGGTCCAAAAGGGCATATGCCCCCACATATAATGCAATGTCTTCCCTCTGCATATACATGAACAACACACCCACCCATGCTGCCCCCTTCCCGCACATGTATGCAGGCCTTACTGAAGCCTCCAAACTTCTGCTAGGCCCATTGGGCTGTTTTTCACTTTTCCCAGGCTCTGGAAGCTTTCCTGGGGAGGGTGAAAACGGTGTCCCCCACCTTCCAGAAGGCCAAAGGTCAGCTGGCCAGCATACACATGCGCTCTGGAGCTGACATAGGGCAATGTCTCATGTTCCCTTAGATATTGCTCCACATGCAACCTGTGGGATGCGTGCCATAGATTTGCCATCATGGGTATATACTATGGAGCAGGGGTGGGGAATTAATTTTGCCATAGGGCTGCATGAGAAATTGGATAGTTTTAGAGAGCCGGACTAATATAATTAACTCAGTTCTACACAATAGTGTATATTATTGGGTAGAGCTGAGATAATTATATTATAATTATAAATTATAATTATATATTATATTATATATTATATATATAATTATATATTATATCTTGAACACCCGGTTCTTATCTAGAAAAGTTGGACCAACATCCATGGGCGAGTCACAGACAACGGGTGAGCCGCATCCGGCCCTCGGACCACATCTTGCCCAGGTCTGCTGTAGAGAGACAGGAGGAGGGAAGTTTATTTTATTTTATTTTATTTTATTTTATTTTATTTTATTTTATTTTATTTTATTTTATTTTATTTTACTTATTTTATTTTATTTTATTTTATTTTATTATTTTATTATTTTATTTTATTTTATTTTATTATTTTTTATTTTATTTTATTTTATTTATTTATTCCAATAAAATTGAAAGTTAAAGAGAATAAAAACATGTAGTGGTAAATATTAGGGAAGGGATAGAAGAAGAGATATGAGAATAGAATATATCAATGAAGAGTAGAGGAAAGGATATATGAATGGGAGAAAAGATATATAAAATATAGGAGAGACAATTGGACAGGGGACGGAAGGCACACTGGTGCACTTAGTCAGGATTATTATAATGAAAGCCCTGGTTATAGGCAGGATTTTCTCCCAGTGTTACTTAAGGATATTAGGGGTTTCCATTAACCTTATAGGTGCAAACCATCAGCCTGCCCTTTCAAAAAAGTCAGCAATTCAGCAATACCAAGTTGGCAGTCTACAGTGGCCTTGCTTCCTCTCTTTGGAGCTTCCTAGTCAAGGTAAACTAGAAAGATTGCCTGCAGGATTTGTGGCTTCATCCACAAATCAAGATCTGCTGTAACCTATTCTGGAATTGAGAATAGCAGCCCATTGCAATAATTCTGCACGACCATCGTTTTCTCTGTAAACTTCAACATTCTGGTCAGGTGGGTTTGATCAATGTAGAACAGAACTAGGAGTTGTATTTTTCAAGCTTCTATTCCTCATCCCAGCCTCCTTTGGCATTTGATATACCTATTTCTGCTTTTTAGTGCTTCTGGCTCAAAATCACAGAACTGGAAGGGATATTTTAGGTCCCTGAGGCCACCCCTGCTTAGAGCAGGAATCCAGATTAAAGCATCTCAGACAGATGGCTATCTAGTCTCTCTTGAGCACATCCACTGAAAGAGAACTGCCTGGCTAAATGACTCCACTACTCTTACTTACTGTTAGAAAGTTTTTTAAGACATTCAATCAGAATTTGATTGAATACCATTTGATTCCGTGTCCTGCACTCTGGAACAAGGGTGCAGAAAATGGAATAATGGTACTTGAGAGCACCATTATATTCCTTCTTCGATCATATTTTCTCAAAGCTAAACAAACATAGTCCCTTCGATCTCTTTTCATATATCTTAGTTTCTAGGCCCGCCTGGCCTTGTTAGTTGGTTAGTCTAATCAGCCAATGGACAGTAGATCTATATTTAATTCACCTTTGGCATTTAATTTGCATTAAGCAGAGTGTTGGAGAATTAGTTTATACATGAGTTTAATTATCATGGCTTCCCCAAAGATTCTTAAGAACCATAGCCCGATGCTATTCATGTTGCCTTGATACCTTTGGGGAAAAAACTAAACAAACGAAAAGGAAAAATCATATATCAAAGGGTTGTTTGGATTGTGTATTGCATTTACTGCCAGAACTCACTAAGGCTTACTGGAGAATGATTTTTGTTGGGCTTTCTCCTCTGGTCTGAAATAAACTAACCAATGATATTTCAACAACAAAAAAGATATATATTCATTTTTTATTGTTTACATATAAATATATTTAATACAGTGTAATTGTCCTGGCACTCCTCTTATAATAAAACATATATATATATGTGTGATTCGACACAAAAATATGTAACCCTTCTCTGGTGCAGAGCTGAAGGGATTGGATACAGTAGCCTAGAGAATAATTTTCTGCCTTACAAGGCAAAGGTTGCAGGTTCAAGTCCCAGTGGGTATGGCTAGCTGATGAGGCCAAAATAAGGCCGAAGTATATCTATCCTTGTCTCCCTTAATTTTCAAATTCAGCAAAAAAAAACAACAACATGTGGCACATGCAGATAGAATTGTTGGCTATCAATAAAATTAACTGCCTTGGAAATGGCCCTGGGTTGGGCCGAGAGGCACATAAGGAGCTGTGATGTTCCTTCAATACATCGGGGTGATTCGACACAAAAATATGTAACCCTTCCCTGGTGCAGAGCTGAAGGGATTGGATACTGTAGCCTAGAGGATAATTCTCTGCCTTACAAGGCAAAGGTTGCAGGTTCAAGTCCCAGTGGGTATGGCTAGCTGATGAGGCCAAAATAAGGCCGAAATAGATCTATCCTAGTCTCCCTTAATTTTCAAATTCAGTAAAAAAAACCAAACAAACATGTGGCATACATACATACATACATACATATATAATTTTAAACAATGCTAAATTTATACAATAGTTTCTGACCATCTTATTCTAATATGTCAACTTATTTATCATTCTAATACTTAACATTCCTATATCAATACTAAAAATAATATCTCTTTCAATATCCATGTAATATCCATTCTTTTGCATTCCAATTTCTAACTCATATTTCTAGCCATTGATAGAATCTATTCCATATTGAATATAATTCTGTATCTCCTTTATCTTTTATTTTTAGCATTAGTATATCCATTTCTGCACAGTCTAATAATTTTCCTTAATGTTTCATCCTCTGAAGGGGTGCTTTTGTTCTTCTACTGCTGTACATATACAATTCTTGATGCAGTCAAGACATGTAATATTAGATATATTACACCTTTATCATCGTTGTCTGGTATAATGCCTAACAAAAACAATTCTGGCTTAAAATCCATATGTTGTCTGTTCATTTTTTCTAACCATATAAAATTTTGTGTCTAAAATGTTCTTGTCTTTATACAATTTCACCACATGTGGTAATGTGCCAGATATTTGTTTACATTTCCAACAGTTTGGGGACATATTGTTAAACATTTTAGCCAGTCTTGCCAGGGACAGATGTCACCTATAGAACATTTTATAGAAATTTTCTTTATATGATTTGGCATTGTCAGCTTCTGGTTTTTTGCCATTTATCCAAATCTACATTATATCCTGTTGTGGTTAGCTCTGGCCCAGCTCCTGCCCCAAGGAATGTGCAGGTGGATGTGGGGGAAATCTGCCGATGAAGCCTCCTCTGACCAAGGAAGCGTGAGTGACAGGGAAGAGGGGAGTTTGGCAGACAGCCCAGGAGGAGATCAATCATCTGTATCATCCTTGGATTCTGAACAAGAATTAATGACACATCCACGCATGTGTAGAGTGATGCATAGGAGACAACAACTGAAGGATTATTACAAGAGAAAATGAGGCCACCTGTGGTTGGGTGGGGCTGCTGTAATTAGTGTTACAGATAAAAGTGCAGCCTGGTGTTTTAGCCTCATGGCAGTTTATCTGATTCATTGTTTTGTCAAGATCGTGGTTTTTGTGCTGCCCCTCCATCATATTTTTGGATTTTTTGTGAATTTTTGGCACTGCACTTTCTTGCAGCCATGCTGTCTGGTAGGCTGATTCCCAGTCTCTGTTTGCCAAACTGGGCTCTAAAGTTTCCACCCAGCTTCGAGCCTGCCAGTTTCAGAAACCGAATCCGGAGTGGCTACCAAGCAGACCTTCCTGGCTTAAAGTGAAATGATCAAATTGATGCCTACCAATCAATTGGGTAAGGGGCTGCATTTTTTTTCTTTTTATGCTTAAAAAAATTATTTTAGGTAATGTTATTTCTTTTAGGAAATGTAATTTTTTGACAATGTTACTGTTTTTAGAAAATGGGGTATGTGTTTGGAAATGTTATTGGTTTTAGGAAATGTTATTGGTTTTTGGAAATGTTACTGTTTTTAGAAAATGGGGTGTGTGTTTGGAAATGTTATTGGTTTTAGGACATGTTTGCCTAGATTCGCCTGGTGCACCAGTTGTGGCCCTATCTGGACCTGGACTCACTGCTCACAGTCACTCATGCCCTCATCACCTCGAGGTTCGACTACTGTAATGTTCTCTACATGGGGCTACCTTTGAAGAGTGTTCGGAAACTTCAGATCATGCAAAATGCAGCTGCGAGAGCAATCATGGGCTTCCCAAAGTATGCCCATGTTACACCAACACTCCTCAGTCTGCATTGGTTGCCGATCAATTTCCGGTCACAATTCAAAGTGTTGGTTACTATGACCTATAAAACCCTTTATGGCATCGGACCAGAATATCTCCGGGACCGCCTTCTGCCACACGAATCCCAGCGACCGGTTAGGCCCCACAGAGTTGGCCTTCTCTGGGTCCCGTCGACTAAACAATGTAGTTTGGCGGGACCCAGGAGAAGAGCCTTCTCTGTGGCGGCCCCAACCCTCTGGAACCAGCTCCCCCCGGAGATCAGAACTGCCCCCACCCTCCTTGCCTTTCGTAAAGTTCTTAAGACCCATCTCTGCCGTCAGGCATGGGGGAACTGAGACATCTCCCCCGGGCCTATACAGTTTATACATGGTATGTTTGTGTGTATGCTTGCTTTTAATAATGGGGGTTTTAGTGTTTTTTAAATTATTAGATTTGTTCTTACATTGTCTTTGTTATTGTTGTGAGCCGCCCCAAGTTTACGGAGAGGGGCGGCATACAAATCTAATAAATAACAATAACAACAACAACAACAACAACAATAATAATGTTATTGGTTTTTGGAAATGTTACTGTTTTTAGAAAATGGGTGTGTGTGTTTGGAAATGTTATTGGTTTTAGGAAATGTAATTTTTTGGAAGTGTTATTGTTTTTAGGAAATGTATTTTTTAAAGGAAATACAGTCACATAAAATTTGGGAAATTTTAGCTGCTTTCATATGTGCAGCTTTGTGAGCTCCTGCAGCCAGCTTGATGGGTTTTGATGTGTTTCTGATTGCCCTCAGTGTTTCCCTGTTTCCCTGGATTTTCTTGATCCCAGGTCTTTTGTCTTTCCTATCTGGGGGTTAGTTCTGTCATGAAAGAGGAAATGGGGAGTTCCAGTAGAGTTAATTTTAGCCTGATTCGAGAAGAGAACAGAATAGAATCAGAAACAGTTGTAGGGGACCTTGGAGGTCTTCTAGTCCAACCCCCTGCTTAGCCAGGAAACCCTACACCACTTCAGAAAATGGTTAGGAGCACATTGCACAGCTGATGATCCAAGAATTAAGAGCAAAAAAATTCTAATTGAGGCGGATATCAATGAAAGAACAATATTTTTTCCCTAGTTGTATTAATATTGTTTGGAATAAATCTTCGGCAATAAGTTCATATTTATTATGGCTATTCTACCCCTCATAGAAAGTTGCAAACTTTTCCATCTCTCTATACCCAGTTTAATTTGATGCATTCATTTTGTATAATTGTCCTCTTTAATTTTTGTACACCTTTGTACACCTTGGTGTTATATAGATTCTTAAGCACAGTGGCACCTTTACTTAAGGACGCCTGTACTTAAGAACTTTTCTAGATAAGAACTGGGTGTTCAAATTTTTTTTGCCTCTTCTTAAGAACCATATTGATAAAAATTAAACCCAAACCTGAACTATTTCTCTTAGGTATTTTCCATCAGAAAACTATAAAAGAAGATAGATACCTTATTATACAGATACTGACCCCAGCCAGAATAACCTACGTCCAACAGTGGAAACAGGAAAATATCCTGACAACTTTAACAGTCATCACCAAAATCATGGAATGTGCAGAGTGGTTCAAAATAACGATGGAATTACAAAACAAAAATA
Organism: Erythrolamprus reginae; assembly: GCF_031021105.1. Taxonomy (NCBI): domain Eukaryota; kingdom Metazoa; phylum Chordata; class Lepidosauria; order Squamata; family Dipsadidae; genus Erythrolamprus; species Erythrolamprus reginae. Next base: position 112,788,132 of record NC_091963.1, read on the forward strand.
ATTCGGAATTCTACAGGGCCTTGGAGAATTGGTACCGATGGTTATCCAAACTTAACAACAACAAAATAGAGAAAAATGGTCAAATTACCCAAACACAACTCACCACGCCACCTTAGAAAACAAAACACCAAACAAATTTAAAAGAAGAAAATTAATAACACCAACACATAATTGAAAGCATTAGAGTAGTACAAACTGTCTGAATTTACTCTACAAACACTAACAACTTAACTTTCATTAATCTTTAACATATACATCTACCATATACCACAAACTAACAAGTCGTCAAAATTCTAATGCCTGCTGTATCGCAGGTATTAACCCCCCCTCTTTTTCTTTTCCCATCCAAACCCCACTATACCTTTCCTCATATCTCATAATGCTTACATTACTCTTTTAACTCATTACTGAATCAATATATGTAATATACAAAAAATTATATAACTTAAACGTTGAGTATAATATGATTATGTTTAGTCTAATACCAAAAACTGCTATATATTAACATATACATGACAAATATGTGATTTAGATATGTGTCTTTTTACTCCTTTTTGTCTTTTTGTACTCCCCTACCCCCTCTCTTTTCTTAACAAATTAATAAACTATTTTTTTTAAAAAGAACCATTTTCTACTTAAGAACCCGAGCCTGGAAAATTTCCCAGGAAATTTGAGAGTGGCACGATTTTCCGGCCAGTTTCCTGCCATTTCTCCTTTAATCCTGGCCATCTTGGGCTTTTCTGGGCTGCCAGAGGTGCCTTTCAGTGATGCTTAAGGAGGCTTTGGCAGTCCAGAGCGAACAAAGCATTTTCCTTTCTCTGGACGTTTGGAGAAGGAATAAAGCACTTCGCTGTGGTGACTCCCTCGTGCTTTTCTACAAACTTTTCTCCTTAAGAACCTGGTCATGGAAGTTCTTAAGTAGAGGTACCACTGTATTTCACTTTTTAAACTATCCGGGTATCTATTTTCTTTATTAATTCATACCTCTGTTTATTTATAAGATTTTTTAACGATTATTTTGGTGTTTTATTAAATTATTTTTAATCTAGCAGCATCCAATCATCTGCAAATGCTTGTAGTTTGTACTTTTCTCTTTTGATATCCATTCCTTTGGTTTGCTCATTTTGCCTGATATTTTTGGGTTAGTACTTCCAGTAGCGGGTTGCTACCGGTACGGGCCACATCATAGCTCTGGTTGCAAAAATGGAGTTGTGCATGCAGCTGTGCATCTCAGGCATGTGTGTATGCACGTCCGGGCAAGATTTTGGTTCTGCACATGTGCAGAAAGCAAAATCTCACTCGGATGTGCGTGCATGCCGGTATAAGATACACTGGAGTATAAGACGCACCTTAGTTTTTGGGGAGGAAAATAGGGAAAAGAATCTGCTTACCAGATATTCATTTGGGTAGCATCCTTAGTCTGGTCAGCTTCAGCACATTATTTTATCACATAGTTAGGGCTTTAAAGAAACCTTATTTGGAGAGAGTAACAATGAAAGAGCTTGCAAGTCGATAAGAGCTGGGAACATTGTTAGCACCTGGTTAGGACTGGAAAGAAACATTCGAAGCAAGTAAATCAATGAAAAAACCCCTGCAAAGACTTAGGGCTTGGAAAACATTCTTTGCAAAGAGAAACAATGAAAGAGCAAGCAGGTAATAGCTGGGAAAATCGTTAGCACATGGTTAGGGCTTCAAAAACATTCTTTGCAAAGAGTAACAATGAAAAAACCTACAAGGTAAGAGCTGGGAAGATCATTAGCACCCAGTTAGGGCTGGGGAAAAAGCTTCGAAAAAAGCTACATTCAGAGTATAAGACGCACCTGAATTTTCAGCCTCTTTTAGGGAGGAAAAAAGTGTGTCTTATACTCTGAAAAATACGGTATTCTATTTAGGATCTTGCATATAAGAATATATTCCTAAAAAAATCCTGGTTAATGGTGAATTTATGCTGCTCTGCAATTTTCTCCTTGAATATCTATTATGATATTTGATATAATGGTCAATATGAGAGTTCCCGTGAGCATGTTCAGAGGGTTTCTTCTTCAAATTTGATTTGATTTGATTTTGATTGTATTGGATTTGTATGCTGCCCCTCTCCGTAGACTCGGGGTGGCTAACAACAGTAGTAAAACAGCATATGACAATCCAATATTAAAACAGTTAAAAACCCTTATTGTAAAACCAAACATACATATAGACATACCATGCATAAAATTGTAAAGGCCTAGGGGGAAAGAGTATCTCAGTTCCCCCATGCCTCATACAGGTAGTACAAACACTGAAAAAAAAGAATGTTTCCACACAAATGTTATTTCACCAGTCACTAGCATAAACATTATTAATTAATTAATTAATTAATTAATTCGATTTCTAGGACACACACACACAGAAATCAGAATTAATCTAAAGCAATCTAATCTAATAAAAAACAGTTTACTCAACCACTACATCTCATACCGGGGTGGCGCAGCAGGTAGAGTGGCGCAGCAGGCCACTGAAGCTAACTGTAGATCTGAAGGTCAGCGGTTCAAATCTCATCACCGGCTCAAGGTTGACTCAGCCTTCTATCCTTCCAAGGTGGGTAAAATGAGGACCCGGTTTGTGGGGGCAATATGCTGGCTCTGTTAAAAAGTGCTATTGCTAACGGGTTGTAAGCTGCTCTGAGTCTAAGGAGAAGGGCGGCATAAAAATCGAATAAATAAATAAATACATCAATCTATCAAACCAATCATTCAGTCAGTGGTAGGGCCTGGAATAAGATGACCAGTTCAACAGCCCCAGGCTTGTTGGCACAAATGTGTGTTTTCAAGTTCTTCCGAAATCATGGGTTGTTTCTAGGCATCTATGTTCATTGCTTGTTGATTCATAACATGACAACTAACTTGGCAAATGAGTCATTACAGATTAATTGCCACAGATATATACATCTTTCCCCTCACCTAATGTCCTTTCAGGCATGATGCTTTTCAACTAAGTCTGTTCACACATTCTACTCCAGTCACCAGACTTTAAATCATGAACCAACCCATGCATGTATAAATGAAATGCAAGGTTTGAGGAAGTCACAGAGAAAAGGTAACCGTGCTATATGGCTGGAATGGCAAAGCAAAGATTAAGACCCAATCCATTTTCCATACATTGCCTTGGCCTGAGCACCGTGAGGTATTTTAAAATAATTTCAGCTTTGATGGATTGCTGGGGAGCTGGCGATTGCTCACAATCAAGAAAGGGGGAATGGAATGCAAATGAGCATAAGCCGAGAACCATTGGCACTGGGCGCTTTTATTTCCCTGCACTGTGCCAAAAAGAATTAAAACAACATTAAACTCCCAGCAATAATGTTTAAGCTCTCGTTTCCAAGTGCCAAATTGCACCGCTCTGGATCATACAGATGTTCGTTAATTATGCTAATTTTTATTAAACTATTAAAATGGAGGAAGTTGCACTGGCAGAGCCCCGGCCCGAGGTGAACCCTGCCTTGCGTCTGGAGGTGTTTATTTGCTAGCTCCCCTTAATAAGCTGCTGATGCTGGAGGTTTGTGCTTTGCTTAGCCAGGGGAAAATTTTTGTATATGTGGGGGGTGGGTGGGGATGGAGAGGATTACTTCTTCAGCAGAAAACTGTCAAGGAAAAGTCTAGCACTGTTAGCGAGAACTGATGCACTAGCAATCTGTTGTGTCCTTACCATAAGGGGAAGATGAGACGATGTTCTAGAGTCCTCCCATTCAAGGAACCACCATCCCACAACAACAAATGGACAACCCTACCACCTCAAACCAAGAATAGGAAAGCGTGCCCCTTACTTCCTCTGACCACCCCAAAACCAATCCCCAACACAAGACCAATCTCAAATGTAAACTATTAAATGCTAGAAGTTTAGTCAACAAGATATCTGAATTCCTCCTTCTATCTGACACCTCCAATTTTGATATAATTTTTATATGCGAAACATGGTTAAATGCTTCCTACCCAGACTCCATTATCACATCAAAAAACTACCATGTTTTCTGCTCAGACCGTGAATCCCACAGAGGAGGCGGAGTAGCTATATTTTACAAAAAATCACTGAACCTAAAAGTCCTCAAAGTTGCACAGGATTTATTGGTACCGGAAACTATTGTGTGTGATTTATCCCTAAATACCACAATTCGCTTCTTACTCTGCTACAGAGCCCCGGACTACGACATCGAACATGCTAACAAATTATCCACATTACTAACGTGGGCAACCAACTGCCCATACCCCATTATCTTCCTCGGAGACCTCAACCTACCACACATCAACTGGTCCTTAAATGAATACAGCAAAGAAACCATCCATTCTACCGTATATAATACCGTCACCCATCTGGGACTCGACCAACTAGTAACTAAAAATACCAGACTTGATAACTGTCTGGATCTCATCTTCTGTAACAGCAAAAGTACAATATATGGCTTACAAATAACAGAACCATTTTCCAACAGCGACCACAGCATGATAAACTTCAGTCTCAACTTAAGCCACACTATGAACCACCAAAATAATACAACACCAAAATTCAATTTCAAAAAAGCGAACTACGAACTCATTGAAGCTCACCTCTCAACATTAAACTGGAAAACTCTATTCTCTGAATGCTACACTACTGATGACCTCTATAACACATTCCTACTCGAAATGAAAATTATTATCAGACTTCATGTACCTCTAACATGTACCATAAACAAAAAAAATAACCTCCCCATCTCAATAAGAAAATTACAAACAAGAAAAAAAGCTCTCTGGAGGAAAAACAAAAAAGGACAAGTTTCCAACTTCAAAAGCCGATATAAAAGCATTTGCAATCAAATAAAAGCAGAATGCCTTAACTACTACAGCAAACAAGAGGAAAACCTCCTACGCACCAAATCTAATAGAGCTTTCTACAACTTTGTCAACAATAAACTCAAAGACTCTAGACCAATCCCACTTCTCAAAGGACCCAACAACAAAGAATACCATGATGATTCATCCAAAGCCAACCTCTTCAACTCTTTCTTTGGCTCTGTCTTTGTTAACAGCAATGGCTCATCCCCCAATTTCATCAATCGCACCTCAAACTCCCTCAACGACTTAACCCAAGTAGACTTCACTGAAGACCAAGTTGAAAAAGCATTACGTGACCTTAAACCTTCTCTATCAGTCGGACCAGATGGTCTATGTGCATACTTCCTAAAAAAACTCTCCTCTGCCATAGCTGAACCACTAAGCATAATTTTTGAAAAATCCTTCAGAACCAGCACACTTCCTAAGCTATGGTCGAAAGCAATGGTCATCCCCATCTTCAAAAAAGGAGACCCCTCTCTTGTAGATAACTACAGACCAATTTCACTATGCTGCGTCCCATGCAAAGTCATGGAATCAATTATAAACAAATCAATTACTCTCCATTTAGAAACTAATAATTTGCTCTCTAACAAACAATTTGGTTTCAGAAAAAAACTATCCTGCAACCTGCAGCTCCTCCACTGCAAAAATATATGGACAACTCATCTAGATCAAGGGAAATCTACAGA